>NC_053499.1:35185525-35373025 GCF_905171775.1 Rana temporaria | reverse complement strand
TACATACATAAACACACATATACACACACACACACACACAAGATCAGGAGCCATTTATGAATGAAGTTTGCGAATTCACAGCATCTATTGGGCACACAGCGGGTAAACTTTGTTTCCAGGGATGCAGCTACTGAGCTGGCACGATGGCATCGAGGAGCTCTGTGCACCCAGTTAGGACAGGTTTATTAACCTGAAATATACAGATTATGGATCTGCATGTAGTAAATCTGATCAGCGTTTACCCTTTAATTGGCACTTACGCATGGATTGGATCAAAGAAGGCAAGATGGTAAAAAAAACAAAAAAAAACAAAAAAAAAAAAACACGTAAAAATTCAAGAAGAAAAAAAAATTTAATATAATAAATAAATAATAATAATAATAATAATAATAATAATAATAATAATAAAAGGATTTGGCGTTTTAAAAACCTGGAAGGCGACATTGAAAGCAGTCCACAAGGTTCCTGCACAGCCAAATACATTCCCATTTCAGGGGACCATGGCACATGCCATACCTCTAAGGCATATTTACCAAACTGAATATAAAGCCAATTAAATATCAACTTCAAAAGCCAAAATGTTATGACGACTATACTAAGATCAGTAACACAGCGTTCAAAATCAGGGGCATTTCCAAGGACAAACAGCATTTAGAGAATAATCAGCAAAAGGGACTCTTCCTTGAAGAACAAAAAAAAGGATCAGGACCAAGCTACATTAGCTGGTGGCACCGAACTGGCTCCATTACTAGTAAACGAGGCCACACAATAGCTCATAGACTGTCATATAAAGAAGAGGAAAGGTGACTACACTGCATGGGCATAGCTGCCAACACAGAAAAAGAAAACCCCCATCTAGGGACACTTCAGTGTCTAATCTGGTCATGAAGAACTGTCACAGAGGACCATAAAAACACCTCCAAATTTAAACAAAGAGATTATTTTTAAATTGTAATTAATTCTTCATGGACAGTCAGGTAACTGAAACAGTAATGCGAATGTTAGTGGGCAAGAACTGAGAGTGTCACCAACAAGTCATCAAAGGGGTACAGTGTCAGTTTGGACATCCAGGGACAACCCTTAGGAACTTCTGAATAAGGGAAGCAAGAGGTGAAACTTGGGAACATGAAATCAACCCTTGGGAAGCTAGGAATAGAAGGAAAAACTTTTGGGAATTTAAGAATAAGGGGTAAGGGGGGGCAGAAACCCTTGGAAAGCTATAATGAAACCCAGGGCAAGCCAGAAACAAGGAGGGGCAACCAAAGAAAGAAGGGGGAGAAGCCTGGTCAACCCAGAAATGAGGGGGCAACCTGGAAAAATCGGGGGGAAACCCTTGGAGACCCAAAAATGCAGGGGGCAACCTGGAAACGTGGAGGGGAACCATGGAAACCCAAAAATGCAGGGGGTAACCTGGAAACGTGGGGGGGGGGGGGAACCATGGAAATCCAAAAATGCAGGGGGCAACCTAGAAACGTGGTGGGATACCCTTGGAAACCCAAAAATGCAGGGGGCAATCTGGAAACGTGGGGGGGGGGGGGAACCATGGAAACCCAAAAATGCAGGGGGCAACCTGGAAACGTGGGGGATACCCTTGGAGAGCCAAAAATGTAGGGGGCAAGCTAGAAACGTGGTGGGAACCCTTGGAGAGCCAAAAATGTAGGGGGCAACCTAGAAACGTGGTGGGAACCATGGAAACCCAAAAATGCAGGGGGCAACCTGGAAACGTGGGGGGGGGGGGAAGCGAACCCTTGGAGACCTAAAAATGCAGGGGGCAACCTTTGGCAAGTGTTGTGCCCTTCCTTTCCAGGCTGACAAGCGTTGTCTTCATTTCCAGGTTGCCCCCAATGTTTCCAGGTTGACAAGCATTGTCCCCTTCATTTCCAGGTTGCCCCCAATGTTTCCAGGCTGACAAGCGTTGTCCCCTTCATTTACAGGTTGCCCCCAACATTTCCAGGTTGACAAGCGTTGCCCCCTTCATTTCCAGGTTGCCCCCAACGTTTCCAGGTTGACAAGCATTGTCCCCTTCATTTCCAGGTTGCCCCCAACGTTTCCAGGTTGACAAGCATTGTCCCCTTCATTTCCAGGTTGCCCCCAACGTTTCCAGGCTGACAAGCGTTGCCCCCTTCATTTCCAGGTTGCCCCCAACGTTTCCAGGCTGACAAGCATTGTCCCCTTCATTTCCAGGTTGCCCCCAACGTTTCCAGGCTGACAAGCATTGTCCCCTTCATTTTCAGGTTGCCCCCAACGTTTCCAGGTTGACAAGCATTGTCCCCTTCATTTCCAGGTTGCAAAGGGTTGCCCCCAACATTTCCAGGTTGCCCCCAACGTTTCCAGGTTGCAAAGGGTTCCCCCCAACGTTTTCAGGTTGACAAACTGGGAATGAGGGGGGATAAACCCAGGTATGAGGAAGACAAACCTTGGCAATTAGAAGAGAAACTATTGGCAACCTAAGAATGATAGGGGACACCCCTTGAGACCCTAAGAAAGAGGGGAACAACACTTGGAAAAGAGGAACACCCTGGGAAACTGAGAAGGAAGAACCTTTGGAAATAAGGGGGGAAATCCCTTGGGGACCTGGCAATGGGGGGAAGCCCTGGAGATGTGGGGGCAACACTTGGGAATAAGGAGGAACCCCTAAGAAGGAGGTGGGGGGGGGCAACCTTGAGGACCCCAGGAAGTGTAGTGAGCCGTGTGTCCCGGGGTCCTTGTAGGACACACACAGACCCCAATGATCTCTTCCCGCACCTTCCCCCGGTCCCCCCACTTACAGCATGTTGGTGAAGACACTGAGCCCCTCCGGCACCGATACCAGTCCCTTCCCGGAACAGTCCACTCCTCGCTCCGCATTACAGCGGCATTGCACCGGGCAGGGGGGAGGCGAGGAGACCCCGCTGGGCCCACCTGAAGAAGGAGAGCTGAGGAGCAGAACACAGGCTGACAGAGCAGCGAGCCAGCCGGACCGGCTCATCCTCTCCGACCCTCTATTCTCCAACGGCTTCCTATACAAGGCTGATCCGGTCACCGAGAGTCCCGAGACCAGCGAGAGAGAAGAGCGATCAGTCCATGCAATGTGCGGATCTCCTTCCCCGCTGCCGATCACTAAACAAACAAGAGAGGAAGGCTCCTCCCCCTCCTTCTCCTCTCGGGATCCGACTCTACTACGGATACAATGTAACTGCAGCCATTCTCATCCCTCCTCGCCTGCTGCTCCACATGCTAATGAGCCAAGGTGCATGCTAATGAACTACAGCGCTCTCATTGGCTCATACGCTTTCATATGCAAATTCCACAACAGCCACACAACCCTGAGCCCGGATTGGCTCCCTGTGCTGAGGTGTGGCTGAGGGACAAGAGGGGCCACTGGCTGCTCAATTCATTCCCTGCAATGTAATTGTCCTGCCTGGAGCTCAATACACACAAGAAGAATTCCCCCATCCATAGTATTCATCATTCCATTATTACTCTCATCATTAATAATACATAATCACCATTACAGTATTAGTAATAATAATCCAGTATGAATATTACCATATCATTATTATTATTATTATTATACACCATTTATATAGCGCCAACAGTTTGCGCTGCGCTTTACAAACTAGTAATCATTTATTACCGTAATACTTATTTTTTCACAATGATAAATTCTTCTTTTTCCTATTATTATTATTATTATTATTATTATTATTATTATTATTACTCTCATCATTAATAATACATAACGACCATTACAGTATTAGTAATAATAATCCAGTATGAATATTACCATATCATTATTATTATTATTATTATTATTATTATACACCATTTATATAGCGCCAACAGTTTGCGCTACGCTTTACAAACTAGTAATCATTTATTACCGTAATACTTATTTTTTCACAATGATAAATTCTTCTTTTTCCTATTATTATTATTATTATTATTATTATTACTCTCATCATTAATAATACATAACGACCATTACAGTATTAGTAATAATAATTCAGTATGAATATTACCATATCATTATTATTATTATTATTATACACCATTTATATAGCGCCAACAGTTTGCGCTGCGCTTTACAAATTAGTAATCATTTATTACCATAATACTTATTTTTTCACAACGATAACTTCTTCTTCTTTTTCCTATTATTATTATTATTATTATTATTATTATTATTATTAATAATAATAATAATAATAATAATAATAATAATAATAATAATAATAAGACATTATTATCATTACATTACCATTAGCAGAAGTAGTGATCACTATAATTTATTATTGTGATTATGATTACTATTATTATTTGTATTATTATTAATATTAATAAAAATAATAATTATTAGTAGTAATAATAAATCCTGATCATTACATTTTCATTAGTAGTAGTAGTGATTTATTGATTACTATAATTTATGACTGTGATTATGATTACTATTATTATTTGTATTATTATTAATGGTAATAATTATTATTAGTAGTAATAATAAATTCTGATCTAATGATCAGAATCATTATCATAAGTAGTAATAGTGATTTAATGATCACTATAATTATTAATAATAATAATAATTATTATTATTATTAGTGGTAGTCATAGTAGTAATAATAATAATCATAATACAATTATGATTATAATAGTAAAAATAAATAAATAATTATTATTATTTACTAGTAGTAATTGTAATAAATTATGCTTATTATATTATTGTTATTAGTAATAATTCATTATGAATATTACCATATCATTAGTAATAGTAATTTATTACCATAATACTTATTTTTTCACAATGATAGCATTCTTCTTATGATTATGATTATTATTATTATTATTATTATAATTATTAATAACAATAATAGTAATAATATTAATAATAAGAATAAGAATAAATTATGATCATTACATTATCATTAGCAGAAGTAGTGATTTATTGATCACTATAATTTATGATTGTGATTATGAGTACTATTATTATTTATATTATTATTAATGATAATAATTATTAGTAATAGTAATAATACATTCTGATCATTACATTATCATTAGTAGTAGTAGTAGTTATTTAATAATCACTATAATTATTATTATTATTATTACTAATAATAATAATAATTATTATTATTATTATTATTATTATTATTATTATTATTATTATTATTATTAGTGGTAGTCATAGTATTAATAATAATCATAATAAATTATGATTATAATAGTGAAAATAAATAAATAATAATTTTTATTTAATAGTAGTAGTTAAATATAATAAATAAATTATGATCATTATATTATTGGTAGTAGTAATAATCCATAATGAATGTTACCATATCATCATCAGTAGTAGTAATTTATTACCATTATACTTATTTTTTTCACAATGATAGCGTGATTCTTCTTCTTACTACTATTATTATTATTATTATTATTATTATTATTATTATTATTATTATTATTATTATTAATAATAATAATAAGAGGAAGAATTTATGATCATTACATTTTCATTAGCAGAAGTAGTGATTTATTGATCACTATTATTTATTATTGTGATTATGATTACTATTATTATTTGTATTATTATTAATATTAATGATTAATAATAATAATAATAATTAGTAGTAGTATTAAAACATCCTGATCATTACATTATTATTAGTAGTAGTAGTAGTGATTTAATGATCATATAAATATTAATAACAATAATAATAATTTGTATTACTATTAGTGGTAGTCATAGTAATAATAATAATCATAATAAATGATGATTATAATAGTAGAAATAAATAATAATGAAAAATTATTATTTAATAGTCGTAGTAGTAGTAATAAATTATGATCATTACATTATCTTTAGTACTAGTAGTGAGTTAATGATCAATAAGTTATTATTATTGCTATTATTAATAATAATATTAATAATAATAATAATAATAATTATAATAACAATATTGGCAATAATAAATTGTGATCATTACATTATCTTTAGTACTAGTAGTGAGTTAATGATCAATTCATTATTAATGCTATTATTATTAATATTAATAATAATAATAATAATAATAATAATAATAACAATATTGACAATAACAAATTCTGATCATTACATTATAATTAGTAGTAATGGTAATTAAATAATCACTATAATGTATTATTATTATTAATATTATTAAATTATGACAATGATTATTATTATTATCAATAATAAATGATGATAATTACATTATCATTAGTAGTAGTGATTTAATTATTAACATCATTTTTATTATTAATATAATTACTATTATAAATAATACATTTTGGTCAATAATATTATCAGTATAATGTATTATTAGTAGTAGTTATTATAGTTTATTACAGTTAAATTTCTTGTCTTAAGCCCCATCAGACTTTTTGACAACAAACTTCAAAATTTCCAGGTTTTCAAAAAAATTCGACCCTGTGTACGCTCCATAGGACAACATTTTTTTGTTTTTTTTATCTGAAAAAGGTTCGCTACGGTGCAAAGTTCTGCCGTGTGTACAGAAATCCATCGGACATTAGTCCGAAGTACAAATACGCATGCTCAGAACAAATTTTAAAATCAACCAACAATAGCATAAGTTGACCAAAGGGTGGCAGTAAAGAGCAGAAAAGAGCAGAAAAATCACATGATTTGGGGAAAGTTTGTTGAAAAAGTCCTGCCGTGTGTATGCATACAAAGATCATGGCCAACGCGCTTCGGACAAAAATCCACGGAAAAGTTTGTTTGAAGTCCGATCGTGTGTATGAGGCTTTAAGCTGGGTACATACGGATCAAAATTCTGCTTTGGTTCTTCAGGGAATTGGCAAATTTAGATCTGTGTGTAGTTCTCAACGGAAGCTTATCGTTAGATCGGCTTCTATCAAACTGACCACCGGGCTGTAACGCTGATAGTGGGCCAAACACCCCCCAGTTTAGCTTGCACCGGAAGTCTGAATAATCGCAAATGTTCGGACCCGAACTCCGAACCCTATTGAAGCCTATGGGACCCAAACTTGAATAATCAAAAGTGCCCATTTTTAAGGCTTAAATGCAAGCTATTGGCCATCAAAAGGGTATGGGGGCCCAGCTACTGCCCTGGGGATATGTATCTATGCAAAAACATATTTTTTTAAATATTTTTTTTACAGGAGCCATGCTTGTAATGATGCTTAAAGTGAAATAATAAAAATGAAAATTTTCCCTTAAAGCCCTGTACACACGATCGGACCTTTGTCCGACCAAAATCACATCGGAATTCCATCGGAGTAAAAGAGAACATGTTCTCTATCTAAATTCCGATGGAATTCATCGGAATATCCAATTGAATTACTCCGATGGGGCATACACACGGTCGGAATTTCCTATGGAAAAAGTCAGTCAGACTTTTTCCATCGGAAATTCCAATCGTGTGTACGGGGCTTTAGTCTGCCTGTAAGGTGGCACATCTGTATCATGTATAGAACCTGCTGCAGCAAAACTGACATATATAAAGATTTTTTTTTTACACTTACAGTAAATTGATTTCCCCGGAAAGCTTTCTTTATTATATATATAAGCTTGGGGAGCCAGTCTGTATGATGAGGCCACAATTTAGTGCACTCCGAACAAGATTATAGATTTTTCGGATAAATTCTGGTGTCTCTTTGGCAGAATTTTGGATGGAAATAACACATTTTTTTATAAAGTCAGTGACCTCATCATCATGCCCTCCATTCTCATCATCACTGGAGCCAACTTGGCCATACACTGTGACTGGGGGAAAATGACTGCCAATTTGTTGTTTATCAGTGTTCTCCCCTCTCTATAGGCTTATGATACTCCCTTCCTCAGAACCAACATCTGAATCAAGTAATGCCTGTGCATTGTGAAGAAGCAAGTGGCTGACGCTGTGTTCAAATAATTCAGCTGACTCCTCCTTGCCTGATGCTGGGGCAATGACAGGAGTAGCTGTGTACAAGGAGGCAGAATAAGCCACTCTGGCAGCTGAGGTGGACTGTGCACTAGTGTCAGCTTTGGTGATCGAGGATGAGGATGGTTTAGCAATCCAGTCCACCACCTCCTCTGCATGCTGTGGCTGAAAAGCACGGGCAACATCACTAAACAGAGACAAATGTGCCCTGCCTGAGGACGGACCACGTCCACCTTTGTCTGTGGACACAGATGCTGCTATCCCCCTCATAGTGACATGGGAATGTCTTCCTCTCCTTGTTGTCCTTCCAGACATGACGGGGAGAGGCTTAGGGCCAGATCCACATACATTTGGATCGGTGCAGCATATCAGAGATACACTACGCCGCCGTACCTTACCTGGCGTATATTTGAATCCTCAGCGAGTTTGCGCCGTAAGTTACGGCGGCGTAGTGTATTTCTGGCGGCGGAATTCAAATCGGCGGGTTGGGGGCGGGTTTCATTTAAATGAAGCGCGTCCCCGCGCCGAAAGAACTGCGCATGCGTCGTCCAGAAATTTCCCGCCGTGCTTTGTGCGAAATGATGTCGCAACAACGTCATTTTTTGAACTTAGACGTGAGTTGTGTCCATCCCTATTCACGGACGTCTTACGCAAAAAAAAAATTCAAATTTCGACGCGGGAACGACGGCCATACTTAACATGGCAAGTCTATCTATACGCCGCAAAATACCAGCTTTAACTATACGCCGGAAAAAGCCGACTACAGACGACGTTAGAAAATGCGATGGCCGCGCGTACGTTCGTGGATCGTCGTAAATCGGTAATTTGCATACCCGACGCGGAAAACATCGCAAACTCCACCCAGCGGGCGCCGAAGTATTGCACCTACGATCCGAAGGCGTACAAAGCCATACACCTGTCAGATCAAACCCAGAAGCCGTCGTATCTTGGTTTGAGGATTCAAACTAAAGATACGACGCAGGAAATTTGAAAGTACGCCGGCGTATCAGTAGATACGCCGGCGTACTTCGTCTGTGGATCTGGCCCACATTATCCAGATCTATTAGGAACTGGGAAATGTGTGATTGCATGCCCTTTATTGAATGAAAAGTAGTGTTTGTGCACTTTAAATTTAAAATACCCAATTGAGCATAAATAGCATTGAAACCATCCAACATCTCAGTATAACATATCAAAGTAGCAAGGTAAGTATGAGTATCAAAAACAAACAGCAAAATCCACAGTCGGCTGACATAAACCACTTTCTATTTTAGCAACAGAGCTCCAGGTAATCTTAAACATCTATCAGCCTTCTGATCTTATGTGTATGAGCTACATTCTCCGCATGTCATTGTGCCCAGGACAGTTCAAAAGTCAGAGCAGTTGAGGTCAAACACATCAATTCATCAGCGAAAACCGACTGTTATAGCATATCAAAAGCCAAAACTTTTTGTTTTTTTATGTTGGATATGTAGCACCCCTCCCACCTGGGCAGTGTAGCGTGACCTAGAAAAAATGTCACGTAAGATAGCATTTAACAGTCCTTGGGTAAGTCCTTGGCTTAGCGTGGGATGAAAACAAACAGTTGGATGCCAGTGAGAGAGTTATGCCACAAGATTCTTAAAAATAACATTAAAGTGGAGTAACGCTGTTAACGAGCGTTTCGCAATATGAGTGCTGTATTTAAAAAAATCCTAACTCGGTTTGCGAGTGTTGTCTCGCAAAATGAGCAGGATTCAGGCCAAAGCAGTGTGCAGTACCGCGTTTGGCCGGAGGTGGGGGGGGTGCCGGAGCCGAGCAGAGCTGAATGGGGCCAATCGGCGCTGTTCGGAAATGCACGGAAAGGATCAAGGACAGCTCGGCTGACCTCGGCAAACCTTGGGAACGGACTCTTTACAAGGTTTTCCGAGGTCACCCGAGATGTTCTCGGGCCTTTCCGGCCCTCTCCGAGGCTTTCCGGCGCCCCCTCTCCTCTGGCCACATGCGGCATTGCATGCCATTGAAGTCAATGCGGAACAAATTATTTTCGTTTCCATTGACCTCAATGGGGAAACACATTTTGATATGCAAGTACTTTGAATTACGAGCATTCTCCTGGAACGCATTATGCTCGTAATCGGAGGTTCCACTGCATAACATTCCATGCCTTCTAATAGCAGCTAAATGGTTTGTGGCCCTTTAGGAGCAGCCAGTTAGAATGCAGAGACCCCAGAAGAAAGAATAATGTCACTGTCTGTAGCAGTCTTTCAAAAGGGGTTGACTTTGAGAACAGTCCATTTGAATCACAGTAACCTTATAAATGAGAGAAGTCACTATACCTTAACCCTTTCCCGCCGAGCGTACGCATATATGCGTCCTCGGCTTTCGGGGGATATAGCAGGATGATGACCGCAGCTGCAGGCATCATCCCGGGATCATTTTTTAGACCAGCGATCGGCTTTCCGGAGATAACAACCGATGTGGCTAAAAGCCGCTCGGTTGTTATCCCGAAGGAGCGGGAGAGGAAACCCCCCGCCTCAGCCGCTCTTACCGGGCCTCCCACCCACCGGGAGACCCGATCCACGATGCGCCACCTCAGGCGCCTAGAGAGAGACTGAATCTAAGCTGCGAACGACTTTGATTCAGTCTCTTCAATGTAAACACGGAAGCGACGTCATGACGTCACTTCCGGGTTACTCAGCTGCCAATGGCGCCGGATTTAAAAAAATACAGAGTATTCCGAATATTCCGAATAGCCGTTTTCAGGAATCTGAATACTTTGAAGTGCAAAGGAGGGATCGGGGGTCTTTTGACCCCCGATCCCTCCATAAAGAGTACCTGTCACCACTTCTTGCTGTCACAAGGGATGTTTACATTCCTTGTGACAGCAATAAAAGTGATTATTTTTTAGAAACAAAATGTTATATTATAAAAATCAATAAAATAAATACTATTTTCTTTTTAAAGCGCCCCTATCCCTGCGTGCTCGCGCAGCAAAGAAAATGCATACGCGCCCGCATATGTAAACGGTGTTCAAATAACACATGTGAGGTATCGCTGTGATCGTCAGAGCGAGAGCAACAATTCCAGCCATAGACCTTTACTGTAACTCTAACCTGGTAACCGTTAAAAAAAATTAAAAAGAGTCGCCTATGGAGATTTTTAGGTGCCGTAGTTTGTCGCCATTCCACGAGTGCGTGCAATTATAAAGCATGACATGTTTGGTATCTATTTACTCGGCGTAACATCATCTTTTACATTATATAAAAAAATTGGGCTAACTTTACTTTTTAATTTTTTTTAAATTCATGAAAGTAAATTTTTCACAAAAAGTTGCGTTTAAAACACCGCTGCACAAATACCTTGTGACATTAAATATTGCAACAATCGCCATTTTATTCTCTAGATTCTCTGCTAAAAAAATATATATAATGTTTGGGGGTTCTAATTAATTTTCTAGCAAAAAATACGGATTTTAACTTGTAAACACCAAATTTCAGAAATAGGCTTAGTCATGAAAGGGTGTTGAGTAAAGCTGGTGACACTCTATAATTTTTTTTTTTTAGAAGGATTTTTTGATTTTAAAATGGTTAGTTCGGGTCACCATTTTTGCAGTGATGAGAAAAGAAGAGGCTGCTAGCGGCTAAAGCCGCCGACTGTAAACGCACATGTAGCACTACCCCCGAAGGAGCTACTGGTTTGTTTTGGGTGGCATGTTACCTCATGGCTCTTCCACCGTCCTAGGGGTGTATGGTGCATATAGCAGTAACGGAATGTCCACGACAGGTGTCTTTTTCTGTGCTCTTTATTACCCAGCCGGGTAAAAACATTAAAACTTGTGATGAAGAGTAGAAGTGAAATAAAAGAAGAAGTAGCAGACTCAGGCGCAACAATAGGGAAACAGTCCTGCTCCCAACAATGCTTAGTATTCTTCGCCACTCTAGCCAGAGTGGGTATAGCGTACCTGGACAGGCCCACTCTCATTGACCTGGCAGCCAGGGTATCGCTCGAACTTTTAGGAAAAGTCTCTGCCACAGACCCTCCTGGAATGAACTTGAACCTTTAGGAAGAAGTCTCTGCCACAGACCCTCCTGGAATGAACTTAATTGCGGAGATGATCCTCCTCGATAGAATTGCGTCTGGATCTCCTTCAGATAGTTTTCAGGTACCGACTGACAGGTGACAAGCCTCTCAGTGTCCGGCTACCTTGATCCCTGGTGGTTTGTCGAGACCCTAATGGATCGCCAGCCTCTCATTGGCTCTCCTCAGATGGACTCCCCACCGAACAGCTACCTCGCTTGGGATCTTCAGGATTGGGAACCCAGTCGAATACTGGGCTCCCTGCCACAGCTCAAATGTTCCGAGCCAACATGGTCCCGGAACCAAGAACACCGCGTGGCACGTGCACCCCGGCCTAAAGGCCATTACGCTGGGGCGCCGTGATGCGCAGTCACCCTAAAGGTGGGTGCCCCACTCCAAAGAAGAACCCAGACCAATGGCGTCTGCCCCATAAATACCCTCCCCCAGCATGCACAGGGAGGCTGAACCCTCCTGATAGGCTGCTGGGATAGAGCACCCAAACCTCGACTCCACTGCTGCCACCCATTGCCCTGGGGTAGGAACTACACCCCAGTCACAATAGGCAGCCCACAGCACAGCCAAGCAGAGACGAGACCAGTTTTGAACATAATAGTTGGATCAGAGTCAGGTAACACTCTGATCCCCCTCTAAATTTAACTAGCACTGGTACTTTTTAAGTAACCAGGCGCTACACATGTAAAAAGTCTGACAGTTTGGTTGTACTCAAGTCAGTCAAGGATCAACTTGGGTACATTCAGCTTGCACATAGATGGATTGAATCTTGACCAGTCCCTGCTGAACTGGCCAACATTTTATCCATCTATGGCTGGCTTAGGCTTTTCCATTAGGACAGACTCACACTGAAATTGTCCAAAAATGCTTGCAGTCTGCCATAACACTTTCTCCTAAGAAAAATCTAAAAGGTTTGAAATATAAAAATAAAAGAATGCTGCCTGAATGGGAACATGTAAAAAAAATATAGTGGGATTTCCCAAATTGCTGCAAAAGCAGAAACACGCTGTAAGGCAGGGTCCCTACAAACCTGCTGTGCCAGTTCACATGCTGGAACAAGGTATCAGCAAACGTTTCAGTACAACTTTACTTTTCTTCTGTTCTTTTGTTATAATGTACAAATCTTTGTCTACATTCAATTCACCCAGTCTTGAAAAAACCTTTAACCCCATTAGTAGAATTAAAATCCTGTTTATGTTCCCCCTTTAGGAAGCTCCATGATGGCAGTACTGTATTCATTTATTGAGTAGGAAAAGGTTTGATTCCCTCTGCCATACTCATACAAATGCCGTTTATACTTACTAGTCATTGCACATTTAATCCGATTAAGCAAAACCTGATATTTATCAATATGATTCTTAAATTTCTGGTACAAAATCAGCATAATCAATATTTGGAGTCCCCTTTTGGGAATGTACAGTGCCTTAAAAAAGTATTCATACCCCTTGAAATGTTCCACATTTTGTCGTGCTACAACCAAAAACATAAATGTATCTTATTGGGATTTTATGTGATGAACCAACACAAAGTGGCACATAATTGTGAAGTGGAAGGAAAATGATAAATGGTTTTCAATTTTTTTTTACAAATAAATATGTGAAAAGTGAGGTGTGCATTTGTATTCAGCCCCCCTGAGTGAATACATATAGCTAGATTCAGGTAGAGTTAGGTCGGCGTATCAGTAGATACGCCGACCTAACTTGGAATCTGCGCCGACCTAAGTTTAAGTGTATTCTCAAACAGAGATACACTTAAACCTATCTAAGATACGACGGCTTGCGCCGTCCTATCTAAGGGTGCAATATTTAGGCTGGCCGCTAGGTGGCGCTTCCATTGCGGTCGGCGTAGAATATGTAAATCACTAGATACGCCTATTCACGAACGTACGCCCGGCCGACGCAGTACAGATACGCCGTTTACGTAAGGCATTTTCAGGCGTATAGTTATTCTATCAAATAGTTGGAATAGTAATGTTAAAGTATGGCCACCGTTCCCGCTTCGAAATTCGAAAATTTTACGTTGTTTGCGTAAGTCATCCGTGAATAGGGATTTACGTCATATACGTCCACGTCTAAATCAATAGGACCATGCGGCGTACTTAGCCGCAATGCACACTGGGAAATGTAGGCGGACGGCGCATACGCCGTTCCAAAAAAACGTCAATCACGTCAGGTCAAAGCAAATTATCATAAAACACGCCCCCTCAGCCTATTTTGACTTAGGCGTGCCTGCGCCCGCCGCATTTTCCGCTACGCCGCCGTAAGTTAGGAGGCAAGTACTTTGAGAATACAGTACTTGCCTCTCTGACTTAAGGCGGTGTAAGGTAAATACGCCACCTTACAGTTGCGCGCCCCTACCTGAATCTAGCTATTTGTAGCATCACCTTTCTCTGCAATTACAGCTGCAAGTCTTTTTAGGGAATGTCTCTACCAGCTTTGCACATCTAGAGAGTGACATTCTTCTTTGCAAGATAGCTCAAGCTCTGTCAGATTGGATGGAGAGCGTTTGTGAACAGAAATTTTCAAGTCTTGCCACAGATTCTCAATTGAATTTAGGTCTGGGCCATTCTAGCACATAAATAGGCTTTGATCTAAACCATTCCATTGTAGCTCTGGCTGTATGTTTAGGGCTGTTGTCCTGCTAGAAGGCAAACCTCCACCTGTCTCAAGTCTTTTGCAGACTATAACAGGTTTTCTTCTAAGGTGGCCCTGTATTTGGCTCCATCCATATTCCATCAACTCTGATTAGCTTCCCTGTTCCTGCTGAAGAAAAGCATCATAAAGCTGCCACCACCATGTTTCACGGTGGGGATGGTGTGTTCAGAGTGATGTGCAGTGTTAGTTTTCCCCACACATAGCGTTTTGCTTTTAGACCAAAAATTCAATTTTGGTTTCATCTGACTAGAGCACCTTCCTCCACAGGTTTGCTGTGTCCCCCACATGGATTCTGCAAACAGGACTTCTTATAGCTTATTTTCAACAATGTCTGGATTTGTGGAGAGCACGACTAATAGTTGTCCTTTGGGCAGATTCTCCCGCCTGAGCTGTGGATCTCTGCAGTTCCTCCAGAGTTACCAATGGCCTCTTGGCTGCTTCTCTGATTAATGCTCCCTTTGTTCAACCTGCCAGTTTAGGTGGGTGGCCATGTCTTGTAGATTTGCAGTTGCAGTCTTTTCATTTTCGGATGATGGATTGAACAGTGCTCTGTGAGATGTTTCAAAGGTTGGGATCTTTTTTAAAAACCTAATCCTGCTTCAAATTTCTCCGAAACGTTATCCCTGGCCTGTCTGGTGTGTTTCTTGACCTTCT
Organism: Rana temporaria; assembly: GCF_905171775.1. NCBI lineage: Eukaryota > Metazoa > Chordata > Amphibia > Anura > Ranidae > Rana > Rana temporaria. The sequence continues at coordinate 35,357,745 of NC_053499.1, read as the reverse complement.
TGATGCGGTTTGTTCACTAAGATTCTCTAACAAACCTTCAAGGGCTTCACAGAACAGCCGTATTTATACTGAGATTAAATTACACACAAATTAGGTGACTTCTGAAGGAAATTGGCTCCACTAGATTTTAGTTAGGGGTATCAGAGTAAAGGGGACTGAATATAAATGCACACCACACTTTTCAGATATTTATTTGTAAACAATTTGGAAAACCATTTATCATTTTCCTTCCACTTCACAATTATGTGTTGGTCTATCACATAAAATACCAATGAAATAGATTTAAGTTTTTGGCTGTAACATGACAACATTTTGAAAATTTCAGTTGGTATAACTTTTTCAAGGCACTGTATAGGATACACATTATATTATCCAGATTATTATAGTTTACATATCTGTAAACCAAATCAATAAAATCTTGTTGGTGGATTGTTTGTCAAAGGGTGTTTGACAGAAGATGAGGAGGAGCAATGTCACCTCCTCACTGCCTGTTTTAACTCCTAAAAGCCCACACCACACATGCTGTTGTGGGGCAGTCGCAATTTACTTGAAGTCAACAAGAGGGCAAGTCTATGCAATTTACTACAAGCTGGAAGGTTCACTCAGTAATGTTGATGCACTGCCCCGATATCTACAGGAAAGATGACAAGGAGATGTGGATCAAAATCTGGAAAAATTTGAGGTTGCCCCCTCGCAAACAGGGAATCTGAAAGGGCCTACTATTTCGGCTGTTCAGAATAGACAGTAACAACAAAGTGTACCTGAGATATACAGTACCCTAGCAGAATGGGCTACGCTAAATTACAACAAAACAATCACATTTCTCTGGCTCTGAGACTACTGTGTGGGAATTAAAAGCCCACTTATTAGGGACAAATCCAGATTACTTCCTCAGTTCAGCATTAGTCCCAACAGTTGGACAGGCTAGAGCAGCAAACTGAAATGAGCGTTATATCATTGACAGGGCCAGACTTAGGGTGGTGGGGGCCCCTGGGCTTGAGTGTCAAAGGGGCCCCCTGGAGCCGAGAGGGGTGCCCTGCCGATCATTCATGGTTGTTGAGCGGGGGCGGTAGAGGATCCGCCGACCAACCTGAGTTGTTAAGCTGGGGGGGTAGGGTGCCGCCGATCGGCCCTAATAGGATGAAGCTAGAGCACTGTCAGAACCCTAATTAGACAAAGTGATGATGACTTTGTCCAATCACAGCTAAGTGCTCATAGTCCCACCCCACACTAAAAAGGGTTATTTCCCATAGGAACCTTTTGTAGTGTTGTTGGAGTGGTGACAGATAGAGCAGGGCTCAGTTTGCTACTAGCGAGTTTGTGTGTTCACTTATTATGATTCTGAGTGTAGCGTGTTAACGTAGTGTGAGTATAGTGTGACAGTATTGTGTAGTGTGTCAGTGTAGTGCAGGGGTAGGCAACCTCGGCCCTCCAGTCCATAGTGAATTATTTCAATACACAGCATCAGCCACTTGCTTCTTGAAGATGCACAGATATTACTTGATGCTTATGTTGGTTCTGAGGTTGAGGAAGGGAGTAACATGAGCCTTCAGAGAGGGGAGAACACTGATAAACAACAAATTGGCTGTCATGTTCCCCTAGCCACAGCGTATTGCCAAGTTGGCTCCAATGATGACAAGGATGGAGGGTATGATGATGATGAGGTCACTGACTTTATCTAAAAAAAATACTTAATCTTGGCCTGAGTGTACTACAATTTGGCTTCTTCCTATAAGGTTTGCTCACTGTGGTGTAAAAATGTGTTATTTCCATCGAAAGTCTGCTAAAGAAACATCAGAATATGTCCAAAAAATCGGGAATCTTGTTCCGAGTGCACTAAATTGTGGCCTCATCGTACAGACTGGCTCCCAAAGCCATTGTTTACAAAATAAAGAAAGGGTAAATCAATTTACATGTAATTTTTTTTCTTTATATGTAAATTTTGCTGCAGCAGGTTCTATACATGGTACAAATGTGCCACTTTACGGGCAGACTAAGGGACCCCCCAGGCACTATAGTTAAAGGAATGTTTTACTTTCATTGTTTCACTTTAAGCATCATTATAATTTTACTGCTCCTTTAAAAGCAATAGTTAAAAAAATATATATTGCATTGTTACATGTCCCCTTGCATATAAGTCTTCAAAATGGGCACTTTCATTTATCAAGTTAGGGTCCCATAAACTTCAATGGGGTTTGAAGGTTGTGTCCGAACTTGTGTGATGTTGCGATGTTCGAGAGTTCTGGTACAAACTGGATTGGGGGGTGTTCAGTCCAACTCTACTTGTCAGTAGTGCCTAAATTGTGCTCCTCATAACTCCAGTCATGATTATAATAGCTAAAACACTTGGGCCCAGATTCTCGTAGATGGGCGTAAAACTCAGCGGGCGTAACGTATCTCATTTACGTTACGCCGCCGCAAGTTTTACAGGCAAGTGCTTTATTCACAAAGAACTTGCCTGTAAGGTTGCGGCGGCGTAGCGTAAATCACCCGGCGCAAGCCCGCCTAATTCAAATTAGCCGGGTAGGGGGCGTGGAGCATTTAAATTAAGCGCGTTCCCGCGCCGAACGTACTGCGCATGCGCCGTCCGAAAAATATCCCAGGGTGCATTGCTCCAAATGACGTCGCAAGGACGTCATTGGTTTCGACGTGAACGTAAATGGCGCCCAGCCCCATTCACGGACGACTTACGCAAACGACGTAATTTTATCAATTTCGACGCGGGAACGACGGCCATACTTAACATTGGTTGCCCCTCATATAGCAGGGGCAACTTTACGCCGCGCAAACCTAACGTAAACGTTGTAACTTCACTGCATCGACCGCGCGTACGTTTGGGAATTCGCGTATTTAGCTAATTTGCATACTCGACGGGGAAAACGTCAGAGGCGACACCTAGCGGCAAAAAAAAAAAATTGCATTTAAGATCCGACGGCGTAAGAGCCTTTCGCCTGTCGGATCTAATGGATATCTATGCGTAACTGATTCTAAGAATCAGTCGCATAGATACGACGGCCCAGATTAGGACTTACGACGGCGTACATGGCGTTGCGCCGTCGTAAGCCCTTTGAGAATCTGGGCCTCGAGCTGTTAGCTATGGAATTTCTGACTGAGGGGGAGACATACTCATTACACTTTGGTGTTTGTTGACCATTTTTCCAAGTCTGCCCTCGTGGTGCCCACACAAGATTAAACAGCTGTCACCATGGCCAAGCTCTTTTGAACACATGTAGTTCGGTCCTAATTTTTAAGCTCATGTTTTTTTAAAGTTGTGCAGCTTGAGTGGTATTTGTAAGCTGCATACCACTCAACTGATTCTGAGCATGCGCGGATTTTGTAACCGATGGTTGTGCCTACTAACATTAATTTTCTTCCCATCGGTTAGGAATCCATAGGTTAAATTTAAAGCAAGTTGGCTTTTTTTTAACCGATGGTTAAATAACCTATGGGGCCCACACACGATCGGTTTGGACCGTTGTCCTCTGGTTAACCTATCGTGTGTACGAGGCCTAAGCCTCGCCCACATACCGAGGGGATGGGAAGCCACATTAGGATGATGTCATAGATAGCTAAGAAGTGCAATAAAAATGCTCACCTGTTTCTTTAGGTTGCTCAGTTGCTGGATGGATAAATGAGGCTAACCAAAACACTGCAAAAGTGATCCCCCGCTCATCCGGGTGCTGGGCATATGTGTGAATATTTCTCTGTCCTGCTATGTCTTGCATAGAGATTCCTGTGGCTAACAGCTGTCACCAGGAAAGAAAGTGTAAGTGGCCTTAAAGTGAACCTGCTACTCCATGCATAGACAAAGCACAGGTTCACTTTACGGCAAGTTCCATATGTGGTGGAAAACCGATGTCCAGTACTTTCCCTTATGAAAGTTATTACCAAAAGGCAGTGCCGGCCCAAGACATTGTGCTGCCTGGGACCAAGAATGAAACGCTGCCCCCCCCCCCCCCCAGAAAAAAAATCACGCCAACCAAAAGGCCCCCACATTCATTATTTTATACCATGATAACTAAAGGGGACCCGTCATGGCTCTATACATGTATAAAGGAGTATAAAGAGGACCTGTCATTGCTCTATACATGTATAGGAGTATAAAGAGGACCTGTCATGGCTCTATACATGTATAAAGGAGTATAAAGAGGACCTGTCATTGCTCTATACATGTATAGGAGTATAAAGAGGACCTGTCATTGCTCTATACATGTAAAGGAATATCAAGAGGACCTGTCATGGCTCTATAAATGTATATAGGACTATAAAGAGTACTTGACATGGCTCTATACATGTATAAAGGAGTATAACGAGGGCCTGTCATGGCTCTATAGATGTATACAGAGAACCTGCCATGGCTCTATACATGTATAAAGAAGTATAAAGAGGACCTGTCATGGCTCTATACATGTATATAGAGAACCTGTTGAGACTCTTTTACATGTAAAGGAATATAAAGAGGACCTGCCATGGCTCTATAAATGTATATAGGAGTATAAAGAGGACCTGTCCTGGCTCTATACATGTATAAAGGAGTATAAGGAGGGCCTGTCATGGCTCTATAGATGTATAAAGAGAACCTGCCATGGCTCTATACATGTATAAAGAAGTATAAAGAGGACCTGTCATGGCTCTATACATGTATATAGAGGACCTGTCGAGACTCTTTTACATGTAAAGGTTGTCATGGCTCTATAGATGTATAAAGAGGGCCTGTCATGGCTCTATACATGCATATAGGCGTATAAAAGGACCTGCCATGGCTCTATACAAGTATCCAGGAGTATAAAGGGACCTGTGAATTGCCGGCGGCCACAATGTCTTTTGCGCAAACTAATCAATGTACGCTAATTGTGTTTTTTTTTGTACCAAAAATATGTAGAAGAATAAATATTGGCCTTAACTGAAGAAAATAGTTAATTTTTCTAAATTTTGGGGATATTTATTATAGCAAAAAGTTAAAAAATATATATATTTATAGCACAAAAAATAAAAACCGCAGAGGTGATCAAATTTCACCAAAAGAAAGCTCTATTTGTGGGGGAAAAAGGACATCAATTTTATTCGGGTAGCGGAGCAGGCGGAACGGGCTGGCGGGCATTAGTATGCTGCCCCCCTAAAAGTGCTGCCTGGTACCCATGGTACCACCCGGTCCCATCATAGGGCCGGCCCTGCCAAAAGGCCAATATAACTCCATACTAAAGCCTTTCAATCAGTGACCAGATTCTTTACTGTTGCATTCTCAAAGTGTCTCACTATATACAATGGGCCAGATTCAATAAGCTATTGCGCCCGCGCAACCATAGGTTTGCGCGGCGCAATAGCTGTTTTGCTCCCGCGTAGCGAATGCCCCTGATTCAGGAACATCGCTACGCGGACTGCAGCCTAGGATATGACAGGCATACGCCTCCTTATGCCTTCATATCTCAGGCTGCATTCTTGCGTTGTCCGCTAGGGGGCGCGGCCATTGTGATCGGCGTATAGTATGCAAATTGCATACTACCACCGATTCACAAAAGTTGCGCGGGCCCTGCGCACGCAAGGTACGGAGTTTCCGTACGGCGACTTTAGCGCAAGGTTGCTCCTGCTATAGCAGGGGCAGCCAATGCTAAAGTATAGCCGCCCTTCCCGCTCGTGAAATTTAAATTTCACGTCGTTTACGTAAGTGATTCGTGAATGGCGCTGGACGCCATTCACGTTCACTTAGAAGCAAATGACGTCCTTGCGACGTCATTTGCCGCAATGCACGTCGGGAAAGTTTCCCGACGGAGCATGCGCTGTTCGCTCGGCGCGGGAGCGCGCCTAATTTAAATGATTCCCGCCCCCGGCGGGATCATTTACATTAGGCGCCCTTACGCCGGGCTATTTAGCATAGCGCCCGCGCAATTTACGGAGCTACTGCTCCGTGAATCGCGGGCATATCAAAATATTTGCATGGGCGCAGAGCAAAAATCGTTGCCCTTTGCCCACGCAAATATTGCGCGGATCTACCTGAATCTGGCCCAATATATACCGGTATGTACTGTGCTCTGTACTGATAATGCCTTGTTTTTTTTTTTTTAAGTGGTTTGATTTTTTTGAAGTTGCTGTTTAGATCACCCCTGTTCCCTCTGTGATAGCAAAGACTACGCCATTCCCCACCCCCACCACCTCCAAATGTCTCTGAACTCCCATTCACACACACCTATTATCTGAGCAAGACAAAAGCACCAAGTTAAAGGAGCTTGGAACCAACTCCTAATAGAACTGCTATTTGCTGAAAGGAAACAAGAAATCCCAATGTTTTTATGGTTATTTTCCCTACTTTTGTTCCTGTTTCATGTTTCCATGTTTAGAAATAAGCTTTTTAAACACTGGGTTCCTCCCATGGCTATAATTCTGTGTGATTACCTCCAGCAAAACCATCCAGGGGTCCCCTATCTCCCTAATCTACAATTGTTATGAAATTCCCTAAATCATTTAGAATATGTATTGCTTCAACTACCGTATATACTCGAGTATAAGCCTACCCGAATATAAGCCGAGGCACCTCATTTTACCACTAAAAACTGGGAAAACGTATTGACTTGAGTATAAGCCTAGGGTGTCCATCTGCATGCCTCACTGTGCCTCACTTTGCCTCACTGTGTCCATGCCTCACTGTGCCCATGCCTCACTGTGCCCATGCCTCACTGTGTCCATGCCTCACTGTGTCCATGCCTCACTGTGCCCATGCCTCACTGTGCCCATGACTAGACTGATGTTTAACCACTTAACGCCCGCCGCACGCCTATTTACGTCCACAGAATGGCACGTACAGGCAGATGGGCGTATATATACGTCCCCGCCTTCTAGCGGGTCGGGGGTTCGATCGGGGCCCCCTCCGCTGCGTGCGGCGGGCGGATTCCCGCGGGGAGCGATCCGGGACAACGGCGCGGCTATTTGTTTATAGCCGCCCCGTCGCGATCGCTCCCCGGAGCTGAAGAACGGGTAGAGCCGTATGTAAACACGGCTTCCCCGTGCTTCACTGTGGCGGCTGCATCGATCGTGTGATCCCTTTTATTAGGGAGACACAATCGATGACGTCAGACCTACAGCCACACCCCCCTACAGTTGTAAACACACACTAGGTGAACCCTAACTCCTACAGCGCCCCCTGTGGTTAACTCCCAAACTGCAACTGTCATTTTCACAATAAACAATGCAATATAAATGCATTTTTTGCTGTGAAAATGACAATGGTCCCAAAAATGTGTCAAAATTGTCCGAAGTGTCCGCCATAATGTCGCAGTCATGAAAAAAATCGCTAATCGCCGCCAATAGTAGTAAAAAAAAAATAATTAATAAAAATGTAAAAAAACTATCCCCTATTTTGTAAACGCTATACATTTTGCGCAAACCAATCGATAAACACTTATTGTGATTTTTTTTACCAAAAATAGGTAGAAGCATACGTATCGGCCTAAACTATATATTTTTGGGGGATATTTATTATAGCAAAAAGTAAAAAATATTGAATTTTTTTCAAAATTGTCGCTCTATTTTTGTTTATAGCGCAAAAAATAAAAACCGCACAGGTGATCAATTACCACCAAAAGAAAGCTCTATTTGTGGGGAAAAAAGGACGCCAATTTTGTTTGGGAGCCACTTTGCACGACCGCGCAATTGTCTGTTAAAGCGACGCAGTGCCGAATCGCAAAACCTGGCCTGGGCATTTAGCTGCCTAAAGGTCCGGGGCTTAAGTGGTTAACATGGGAGTCTATGGAAGGGGTGGCCAGCTTTGAAAAATCGGTGCTCTCCAGCCATAGGTCCCCCAGACAACAAACTTTGCACACTTATAGAGGAGAAATGTGCCGGGACCGGGTCCCCAAATTCACCGGAGAAATTACCATTTAACATGGGAGTCTATGGAAGGGGTGCTCGGATTTGAAAAATCGGTGCTCCCCGGCCGTAGGTCCCACGGACAACAAAAGTTGCACACTTGTAGAGGAAGAGTGGGGCTACATGTGTGCCAGGGGACCTATGGCCGGCCGAGGGGGGCATTTTCAGCACAAAAAAATGCGCTGAAAAATTTGGCTTATACTCGAGTATATACGGTAGTTCCAAAACCATGCATACATTCATCTTATCATAATGTATTTGTCAAATTATTTTACTAACTTCATAAATCTTTGCGTAACCAGAAAGCTCAAGGTCCCATAGCAGCCACATGGTCTGCATTGACTATAGTTCCCCTTTAGGCTCCTTCCTGTTGGTAGCCAGGAGCTCTATGCTTATACAGCAGTGTCTAGGTTATTGACAGCTTAGGAATGTTAGCAACCGATCAATGTAATAATGCCACTGGTCCCCAAAAAGTGTCATTTGGGGTCAGATTTGTCTGCCAAATGTCGCGGTCCTGCTAAAAATGGCAGATCATCACCATTACCAGTAAAAACAATAACAAATAAATAAAAGTCCCTAAATCTATCCAATAGTTTGTAGACATGATGGCCGGGATTCAGAAAGGACTTACGACAACGTATCTCCAGATACACCGTCGTAAGTCCAAATGTGCGCCGTTGTATCTATGCGCCGTATTCAGGAAAGCAGATACGCCTGAATTTTGGCAAGATACGACCGACGTAAGTCTCCTACGCCGTCGTATCTTGGGTGCATATTTACGCTGGCCGCTAGGGGCCTTTCCTGTAGATTTACACGTTGAATATGTAAATGAGCTAGATACACCGATTCACGAACGTACTTGCGCCCGTCGCATTAAGCTACGCCGTTTACGTAAGGCAGGGGTCTCAAACTCAAATTACCTGAGGGCCACAAGACAAGTTTCTATATCCCATGGGGGGCCGCATGCAAACTTTTAAACTTCAAAAACAGTACTGGTGTCAGCGAACGCATTATTAACCCTGACCACTACACTGCACACTGACCACTACACACTGACCACTCACCATCAGGGTACAGCACATCAGGGCACAGGGCACAGCACACATGAGTGCACAGCGCACATCAGGGTACAAAGCCCAGCACATCAGGATACAAAGCCCTGCACATCAGGGTACAAAGCCCAGCACATCAGGGTACAGGGCACATCAGAGCACAGCACATAGGGGTACAGCACAACAGACCACATCAGGGTGCACGCCACATTAGGGCAGGGCATATCAGGACAGGGCACATGGCACAGTGCAGGACATGGCACATCAGGGCACAGCACATCAGGACAGGGCACATGGCACATCAGGGTACAGGGCACATGAAACAGCACATCAGGGTACAAAGCCCAGCACATCAGGGTACATGGGCCACATCAGGGTACATGGGGCACAATCAGAGCACATCAGGGCACATGGGGCATATCAGGGCACATGGGGCACATACGAGCACACCAGGGCACATGGGGCACATGAGAGCATATCAGGGCACAATCAGGGAACATGGGGCACACCAGGGAACATGGGGCACATGAGAGCACAGCACATCAGGACAGGGCACATGGCACATCAGGGTACAGGACATGGCACATCAGGGCACAGCACATCAGGACAGGGCACATGGCACATCAGGGTACAGGGCACATGAAACAGCACATCAGGGTACAAAGCCCAGCACATCAGGGTACCCAAAAAAAATGACGTCACGGCGCGCAAAGCACGGCGGGAGTTAAGAAACGGAGCATGCGCAGTAGGTCCGGCGCGGGAGCGCGCCTAATTTAAATGGCACACGCCCATTTAAATTGGCCCGCCTTGCGCCGGAGGCTGCCGGCGTAGTTTTCATCGCAAGTGCTTGGTGAATCAGGCACTTGCGATGAAAAATTGCGGCGGTGTAACGTATCTACGATACGTTACGCCGCCGCTGCCCTACGTGAATCTGGCCCACAGTACTTGCCTCTCAATGTTACGACGGCATAGCGCATATGAGATGAGATCTAAAGATGCGCCGATCTCTCTGAATCCCGGCCGATAACTTTTGCGCAAAACAATCAATATAGCCTATTGCATTTTTTTTTACCAAAAATATTTAGAAGAATACATATCGGTCCAAACTGATGAATAAATTAGTTTTTTTATATATTTTTTGGGGATATGTATTATAGCAAAAAGTAAACAATAAATAATAAATATATTTTTTTCAAAATTGTCGCTCTTTGTGTATTGTTATAGCACAAAAAATAAAAACTGCAGAAGTGATCAAATTCCACCAAAAGAAAGCTCCATTTGTGGGGAAAAAAGGACGTCGGTTTTGTTTGTTGCACGACCGCGCACTTGTCAGGTAAATCTACGTAGTGCCGTATTGCAAAAAATGGCCTGGTCATTAAAGAGGCAAATCCTTCCGGTGCTTAAGTGGTTAAATGAGATTATATAATGATTAACCTAAAAGGTTGAAACATGTACAGTATTTCACAAAAGTGAGTACACCCCTCACACTTTTGTAAATATTTTATTATCTTTTCATGTGACAACACTGAAGAAATGACACTTTGCTACAATGTAAAGTAGTGAGAGTACAGCTTGTATAACAGTGTAAATTTGCTGTCCCCTCAAAATAACTCAACTTAATTACTGGCAACAAAAGTGAGTACACCCCTAAGTGAAAATGTCCAAATTGGGCCCAAAGTGTCAATATTTTGTGTGGCCACCATTTTCTTCAAGCACTGCCTTAACCTTCTTGGGCATGGAGTTCACCAGAGCTTCACAGGTTGCCACTGGAGTCCTCTTCCCCTCCTCCATGATGACATTACGGAGCTGGTGGATGTTAGAACTCTTCAACCTTCCATTTGAGGATGCCCCACAGATGCTCAATAGGGTTTAGGTCTGGAGACATGCTTGGTCAGTCCATCACCTTTACCCTCAGCTTCTTTAGCAAAGCTGTGGTCATCTTGGAGGTGTATTTAGGGTCGGTATCATGTTCAAATACTGCCCTGCGGCCCAGTCTCTGAAGCGAGGGGATCATGCTCTGTTTCAGTATGTCACAGTACATGTTGGCATTCATGGTTCCCTCAATGAACTGTAGCTCCTCAGTGCCACACTCATGCAGCCCCAGACCATGACACTCCCACCACCATGCTTGAATGTAGGCATGACACACTTGTCTTTGTACTCCTCACTTGGTTGCCGCCACACATGTTTGACACCATGTGAACCAAATAAGTTTATCTTGGTCTCATCAGACCACAGGACATGATTCCAGTAATCCATGTCCTTAGTCTGCTTGTCTTTAGCAAACTGTTTGCAGGCTTTCTTGTGCATCATCTTTAAAAGAGGCTTCCTTCTGGGATGAAATCCATGCAGTTTAATTTGATGCAGTGTGCGGCGTATGGTCTGAGCACTGACAGATGACCCCCGCCCCTTCAAACTCTGCAGCAATGCTGGCAACACTCATACGTCTATTTCCCAAAGAGAACCTCTGGATATGACGCTGAGCACGTGCACTCAACTTCTTTGGTTTACCATGACAAAGCCTGTTCTGAGTGAAACCTGTCCTGTTAAACCGCTGTATGGTCCTGGCCACCGTGCTGCAGCTCAGTTTCAGGGTCTTGGCAATCTTTTTATAGCCTAGGCCAATGATGCTGGAACACGTTTGACACTATCTGAACCAAATAAATTTATCTTGGGCTCATCAGACCACATGACATTATTCCAGCAATTCCTGTCCTTAGTCTGCTATGTGCCTGGCTGTGTGTGCAAGAAAGGGGGACCTAATTTACCAGCAGCTCCTTAGGGGGTGCGCTACTCGTACTTTACTTTTGCCACATGGGCGTCCGCTGAAATTTTTTCAGGGGGGGCACTTCCGCAGCGGCGATACACATTTAACCCTTTCTTCAAACGCTAGCAGGAGTTAAAAGCGCCCTGGGAGAGAACAGCTTCACTCCATGCCCATATAAATATAGCCTAGAGAATGTACAGACCCCTCTTCAGCACAGACCCCCCTTCAGCACAGACCCCTCCATTCAGCACAGACCCCCCCTTCAGCACAGATGGGCCCCCATTCAGCACAAACCCCCCCTTCAGCACAGACGGACCTCCCCTCCCCCCATCCCATTCAGTACCTCAGATCAGCCATCAGCATGGCCGGGTCACAGCAGTTTCCCTTCCCCTGTGTACACATAAACACTGGAGGGGGAGGCAGCTTCACTCTGCTCGCTGTGTCTGTGTGACATCCGTCCCGGGACCACTCAGACAGCCCGTGGCCGCAAGGCTCTTCAACACCTTCTCGATTTTCCAGGGGGGGTCAATTGCCCCCCCCTTGGCCTATGGAGCGGACGCCCATGTTTCGCCATCAGCTCATTCCTCACAGTTATTACCTTTTGTATCACTTGACCCTCCCTTTGGTGTTGTTGTGAGATCTCACAAGATCCCTGATCCCTCTTGCATTGAATTGTATTGTGACTGTACTGTCGCCCCTTATTTTGCAAAGTATTGTGCATACAGTTGGTGCTATATAAATCCTGTATAATACAGGGAGTGCAGAATTATTAGGCAAGTTGTATTTTTGAGGATTAATTTTATTATTGAACAACAACCATGTTCTCAATGAACCCAAAAAACTCATTAATATCAAAGCTGAATATTTTTGGAAGTAGTTTTTAGTTTGTTTTTAGTTTTAGCTATTTTAGGGGGATATCTGTGTGTGCAGGTGACTATTACTGTGCATAATTATTAGGCAACTTAACAAAAAACAAATATATACCCATTTCAATTATTTATTTTTACCAGTGAAACCAATATAACATCTCAACATTCACAAATATACATTTCTGACATTCAAAAACAAAACAAAAACAAATAAGTGACCAATATAGCCACCTTTCTTTGCAAGGACACTCAAAAGCCTGCCATCCATGGATTCTGTCAGTGTTTTGATCTGTTCACCATCAACATTGCGTGCAGCAGCAACCGCAGCCTCCCAGACACTGTTCAGAGAGGTGTACTGTTTACCCTCCTTGTAAATCTCACATTTGATGATGGACCACAGGTTCTCAATGGGGTTCAGATCAGGTGAACAAGGAGGCCATGTCATTAGTTTTTCTTCTTTTATACCCTTTCTTGCCAGCCACGCTGTGGAGTACTTGGACGCGTGTGATGGAGCATTGTCCTGCATGAAAATCATGTTTTTCTTGAAGGATGCAGACTTCTTCCTGTACCACTGCTTGAAGAAGGTGTCTTCCAGAAACTGGCAGTAGGACTGGAAATTGAGCTTGACTCCATCCTCAACCCGAAAAGGCCCCACAAGCTCATCTTTGATGATACCAGCCCAAACCAGTACTACACCTCCACCTTGCTGGCGTCTGAGTAGGACTGGAGCTCTCTGCCCTTTACCAATCCAGCCACTGGCCCATCCATCTGGCCGATCAAGACTCACTCTCATTTCATCAGTCCATAAAACCTTAGAAAAATCAGTCTTGAGATATTTCTTGGCCCAGTCTTGACGTTTCAGCTTGTGTGTCTTGTTCAGTGGTGGTCGTCTTTCAGCCTTTCTTACCTTGGCCATGTCTCTGAGTATTGCACACCTTGTGCTTTTGGGCACTCCAGTGATGTTGCAGCTCTGAAATATGGCCAAACTGGTGGCAAGTGGCATCTTGGCAGCTGCACGCTTGACTTTTCTCAGTTCATGGGCAGTTATTTTGCGCCTTGGTTTTTCCACACGCTTCTTGCGACCCTGTTGACTATTTTGAATGATACGCTTGATTGTTCGATGATCACGCTTCAGAAGCTTTGCAATTTTAAGAGTGCTGCATCCCTCTGCAAGATATCTCACTATTTTTGACTTTTCTGAGCCTGTCAAGTCCTTCTTTTGACCCATTTTGCCAAAGGAAAGGAAGTTGCCTAATAATTATGCACACCTGATATAGGGTGTTGATGTCATTAGACCACACACCTTCTCATTACAGAGATGCACATCACCTAATATGCTTAATTGGTAGTAGGCTTTCGAGCCTATACAGCTTGGAGTAAGATAACATGCATAAAGAGGATGATGTGGTCAAAATACTCATTTGCCTAATAATTCTGCACTCCCTGTAATAATTGCAAACGTGAGATCTGATGCCTAAAAAGCTACCCCTCTAATACCAGATAACTAACAGTTAAATTGTGACAGCTCGTGTCTTTTATCCCCAAGATTGATGACTAGTAAAGTGTTGTTATAAGGCACGCAATAACCTGGCTCTGGGCTGAAAACTTTACAGCATTTACAGCCTTTGATTGAAATGGCACACGAGTGCAGTGACTTAGCGATCACATTCTGTTATGTGTGACAGGTATGAATTATTCCTGGATCAAAGGCAAATGACACAGGCCCCGCTCATACACAACAATGCAACAACAGGCCACCATATTTCCATAACTCCCAACTGTCTCTGATTTCAAGGGACTGTCCCTGATTTGGAGCAATGTCCCTCAGCACCTCTTTACTCCTCATTTGGTCTGATCTATATAGTTGTATAAAAACTGCACTAGTTATCTTTCAAAAAGTGTTTTCCAGAGCTAAACCTTTTATCTAATTTGTAAATGGCTGCATTTGTAAAAAGCCAGTATAAAGCAATAATAGGGGTAAAAAAACAAACAGTTGTGGGTTTAACAAATCTTTTTTTGTTTTTAAGTCTCCTTTAAAGCGGAGCTCCACCCGATTTTTAAGTCAATTGTAATAATTCTAATACTAAAAAACAATGCCGAAATGGATATTTATGTTTAATAAATATGTACAGTACCTGAGTTCTTTGTTTGCCTTCCGGTCTGGAGCCTTCGGGTTTTCCTCGGGTTATTCTTATTTCCTGTCCCGCGCTGTGTCTTCTGGGAGCTTGTTTCATAGCTCCCTTGTGATCCTATTCTGGCCGAAACATCGCGCGATTACCACGCCTGCCATTGCTATGGCAACGCTGACACCCATGGTCCGCGCTGCGTGTGCGCATGCGCGAGATCGAGCAGTGGATGCTGGGAACACAGCATCACCGCAACCAGGAAGTCCCTGCATGTATGTAATGCCCACACTAAAAATGGCAACGGAAGGAATATAAGTTTTTTTTCATCTCACAAAGAGAGCGGAGCGGACGTTAGAACGGAGAGAAGTACGTTTATTTAAGCCCTGCAATTAGCTATGTAACTAGACTAAAAGAAAAAAAACTTAATTGCATGGGAGATCCGCTTTAACCACTTCAGCCCTGGAAGGATTTGCCCCCTTCATAACCATTCCATTTTTATTGCGGCAGACAAATCTGACTCCAAATGACACTTTTTCCATACCAGTGACAATATTACATTAATCTGTGCTATAAAATGCACTGATCACACTAGGGGGCAATCAAGGGGTTAAGTGTGTTCCCTCAGCGTTTTCTAACTGTAGGGGGGATGGGCTCCCAGGGACATGACAGAGTTTCCGATCACTGGGAACAGAAGATCTCTGACATGTCCCCTGTCAGAGCGGTGTTCTGCCTTGTTTACACTAGCAGATCCCCATTCTGCCTCTGTACTAGGCGATCGCGGGTCGCTGGTGGACATCGACTCCACCCAACCTACGCTCCCGCCCGTAACTGCGCCTGTGCGAGCCGCCGAACAGGGATGGCGATTCGCCAGTGCTGCCAACCTGCTGCAGTATATCTGCGTGAGCTGGTTGGCAAATGCTTAAAGGGGTTGTAAAGGTTTGTTTTTATTTTCTAAATAGGTTCCTTTAATCTAGTGCATTTACCTTTTCCTTTGATTTCCCCTGCATTTCCCCCTGAATTTCTCACTTCCTGTTTCTCCTTAGTAAACTTGCCACCATCATCCGAGCGGTGTTTAGTCAGCCAGAACAGCTTATTGAACAGCTTGCTGAAGAGGAACAGGAAGTGAGAAATTCAGACAAAGAAAACAAAGAAAAACATTTTTTAGAAGGGAAATCGAAGGAAAAGGTAAGTGAACCAACAATGCACTAGCTTAAAGGAACCTATTTAGAAAATAAAAAATTAACCTTTACAACTCCTTTAAGGGCATTCTGATGGTAGGGTAAAAATTTGGCATAAACAACATATAGGCATGGATTCATTTGGCCTTGTATCAACGGTTCAGGCTGGTGGTGGTGGTGTAATGGTGTGGGGGATATGTTCTTGGCACACTTCGGACCCCTTAGTACTAATTGAGCATTGTTTAAATGCCACAGCCTACCTGAGTATTGTTGCTGAACATGTCCATCCCTTTATGACTACAGTGTACCCATCTTTTGATGGCTCCTTCCAGCAGGATAATGGACCATGTCACAAAGCTCAAATCATCTCACCACTGGTTTCTTGAACATGACAATGGGGTCACTGTACTCCAATGGTCTCCACAGTCACCAGATCTCATTCAATAGAGCACCTTTGGGATGTGGTGGAAAATGTTTGATGTGAAGTCGACAAATCTGCAGAAACTGCGTGATAGTATCATTTCAGTATGATCTCATCAAGATATCTGTGATAACGAGTAGAGGTATATAAAAAGACATGTGGTTTTAAAATATTAGTTTTTACCAGACCAATCCTTCAATTTCAGGTGAGCTACCATCAGCAAACAATGGATCTGTGCAAAAATCATAAAGATCACTCAATTTATGTTAGTATGTTTTAAATTTCTGGCAATTCTTTGTATGAGCGAACATGTTACTCACGATCCCTCTCTCATGTGACTGCACTAGGCTCAATGATTGGCACAGTGCTGTCACATGGTGTCAGAAACCATGAATCAGACCGAGACAGAAGTACAGTAAAATCACACTTGTTTAATAATAATAATAATAATAATAAAAAAGATAAACAGAGTAAGCGTAGTCAAAACATAGCCAGAGTTCAGGAACCGGATCGGATAGTCAGCCAAGCCAAAAGTCAGAGAGCCAGAGAAGAACGTAGTGGAACAGTAAGCAGGATCAGGAGCCAGAAGGGATGTCAGCCAAGCAAGTCTTCAACAGGAAGTCTGTGATGTTGACCAAGGCGAAGGCAGAGAGCAACTGAGCTGGAAGGCTTAAGTAGGCAGGACTGATGAGCAGAATCCTCAACAGGTGAGTCACTGTGGAGAGATGGCAATTAGCTGACAGCTGAGCAGCCAGCTCAGAGAACAAAGGGCTGAGCCCAGCCCTGACACACAGGATTCGAGATGGAATCCATAGCACTATAAGTTTTGCCAAGATGATTGGAGCTACATAGGCTTTCCTTCCCCAATCTCTGGAGGATGAATATAGAAATACAGATGTAAGAAAAGGTATATGCTGCTGGGGGAGGGGAAGAATTAAATATCACTTTTTGCTTGACCCTGCATGAATAAAAGAGAAAACGGTGCAACATCTGCTAATATAAAGTCCACAAGAACAACAGGGAATGTAAGACCAGAATAAGGTATATGTCTGTGTTGATGGGCTTCAATGGAAAATGTAGCATGCTTTTGAAATCAGTTTGAGACAAATATGAAATCATTCAGAGTTAATTACAGCTGCATCTGACCCGTAGGTGATCTGCTTTTGCATTCCTATAGACTTGCTTAGGGAGAGAACAGGATATCAATGAGAAGTCATAGAGGTTTATAAGTTAACAACACTCTCAAATACCTGCACATATCATTTTCAAGCCTCAGAAGATGTCCTGTGTGTAACAAGGTGTTAGGATTAAATTGTTCTGTACACATCTGGAGGATGTCTGTTGTAGTTTCAGCAGGCACCAGTCTGGATGTCCTGTTTGAATTTTGGCTTATGCAATTATGTGAGGTTTCTTTTTTGGGTATTCCTGCCCAGGGGTAGATAGGTAACCTTTATGACTTTCCACCATGCTCCCTAGGAGGAGATAAAATGACCTGGTGGGAAGAGTGAAGAGGTTCTTGCAACGAGAGACGGAAAAGAGGATCATGTAGAAAACTGCATTCTAACACACTTCCTCTCTTGGGTAAGAGTGAGCCCCCTAGGATGGAATAAATTGGAAACAGCAGTAATGCAACTTTAGTCACCTTTATCTTATGAGGACTGTGATTTGTGAGTACCACCACATTGCCCTCTTGCGTTGCACCATAAAGATTGATGATTTCCAAAAATGTTTTAAGAGCACTATTGCGCTATTACCATATCTTTTGGATTTAATTAGCATATCTTTGAACTTAGAAAATTTTACTTTGTAACTTTTGTGTGTTGATGCTAAGAGGTTTATTAAACACCTTGATAACATGGAAATGGGAATCTTTTTTCCTCTTTCTACTTTTGCATAATGGCCTGTACCTGGGGAGTATAGACATTTGAATCAGGAATGAGTGATGGTTTAGAAGGTTTAGAAGAGCAGGGTCTGCCTGCTTGGTAGAAAAGGTTCCCCTGAATGCACACATCTGGTAACCTGGGCCGCCATGTATCAAGGACCTCAAGTGTTCGTTGGAATCCCTTGTAGACTAGGCCTGGAACCACTGGCAATAGAGAGGTCTGTTGCAAATTTGTAAGCATGTGACTCTTGACATGGCCCTCAGGCTGAATGGAGTGTGGAACCTGAAAATATAGTGGAATGGATGGATGGTGCTGGGCTTTCTGACCCGCTACCACTGAAAAATTACACTGTAAGCCCTGGCCCATGAACTGGCTTAACAGCCTGCAGCTAGAGGGTGCTACATGTGCATCTGGTGAGTCTCTCAGTTCCCAATGTACATCCTACATAGGCCCTGGACTTCTCTGAGTTTTGGAAAAATTATTTAAAGGCCCCTTTCACACGGGGTGGACATTTTGATCGGCAAAGTATCTGTCCACTGATCCTCTGCTGATCAGAGCAGCGTGGGCGGGTGGCAGGTCCGTGTCCGTTCAGTTTTTGCAGAGGAGACACTCTACTCTATGGGTGCGGCGACTGCCCTCCAATCTGCCAAGAATGGATTTCCTTCCTTTCTTTTTTTTGCGGACTGGATTGGAGGTAGGCGGGTCTAAACAGACACAAGTCAGTTTACACCCCCCCGGTCCATAAGGGTGAATATACCTGATCAGAACAGTCATGTGAAAGGGACCTAAAGCTACATCCAACCAATGCCTTTCAATGGTCAATATTTTACTTTTGCGCACAAGAGTCATCTGTATACTCAGGGCCGGCCCTACCATGGGACCCGATGGTACCATTGTACCAGGCAGCACTTTCAGGGGGGCAGCAAATTTCCTGCCTGCACGCCATCCCATTCCGCCAGCTCCATTCTCCACTCCACTGTGGGGCTAATTGCCGCCCGACCGCTCCTCCCGTTCCGCTCTCCGCTCCACTGTGGGGTTAATTGCATGAATAGAGCCATAACAGGTCCTTTTTATACTCCTATATACATGTATAGAGCCATGATAGGTCCACTTTAGTTATCATGATATAAAATGATGGATGTGGGGGCATTTTGGTGGGCGTAATTTTTTTTGGGGGGGGGGGCAGCATTTCATTCTTGGTACCAGGCAGCACAATGTCTTGGGCCGGCACTGTGTATACTTTAATATTCTTGCTTTACTGATTTTTTTTCATGTCTGATAATCACACGACACGTAAATTAGGCTGCAAAAGACGAGAGAGGGTGCATACAGAAAGAGACTGTAATTAGGTAAATAGTTAAAACACAGCCTTGGTCTGTCTTTCTGCAAGCTCCAATTGATGGACTGTACGGTAAATGCGGTCTCCAATAACACATCCTGATTTTACCTTCCATGGCAATAAACATATGACGTGAGTGTGGGCAAAGTATGAGGAGCCAGAGTACCATCATTTACTTTAAGTTTTAAAACTAAATGTATCTCTTGAGTAGGTAAGGCCATGTATTTCTTTCGGCACCTCAATTCTATTAGTAGCAAGTTATGTTTTACCAGGAACTGACCCTCCAGTTGGAAGCAATCACTTACGTCTACCCCCTCAAGACATATTTTACTGTAATTTGCTTCTAATAACATAATTATGAGGTTTCCAATTACGTCATCATTTAGAAGCTCTTGCAGTATGTTATTTTCTAGGAAGCCAGTGTATGCTGACCAATATTTTTGCCATGTTACCCTCTACGTTTATGTACAGTGGGCAATTATCTATAATTAGGCTTGAGTGAATTCCAGAAATAAGATTCAGGTGGAATTATCCACAAACAAATTTGATAGAAACACAACGTACACTCTATAAAGCAACCATTGTGAATTAAGTGATGCCTTAAAGGGCTTTCCAAAAATTTGTTTGGAATTATGCTTGAGATCTTTGAAGTCGGCTTAATTTTCTTCCTTTGCTTAGATAATTATGATCTTTGAAATGGGCAGCTAATTTTTAAAAGGTCATCTGACCCAAAACTAGTATTTTGGTTGGAATTTGAAAAGTGGAGACCTCCCCCCCTTCCCCCCACACACGCACCAGATACTTGTGTGCATTGCAGCTCTGCACCTGCCTTAAGCCCAGTGTTGCCAACTTCAGTATTTTTACTGGCAGCCAGTAAAAAACAGGCAATTTTCTCCTGCCAGTAAAAGTAAAAGGTTGCCAGTAAAAAATATGGCTGTGACGCTCAGCTTGGTCCAGAGCCAGCTGAGACCACCTGAGTGCCTGCTACAGTGTGATCGGGAGGCTCTGGCGGAGGTGGTGCCTGAGCATGTCATGTGATGTGCAATGGAGCCAAGCAGAGCATCCGGAGCCTTGTGTGTGAGTCTGTGGTATGGGAGCAAGGCAGGCTGGGACCGGGACCATCAGTGCTGTTTAGAATGTAGTGGACTGGAGGGACTGCTGGGCTTGGAGAGAGATTGTCACTGCCACTCAGGAGGGGACGTGTTGTGTCAGTGAGGTCTCATCATCATCTATGCTGCTGCACACTGCTGTCATTGTCACTGTGAGTCAATTTTATGTGTGTGTGCCTGCCCCTTCTAATTTCTTGTCCTCCTGAGTCCTGTCCCTGAGCTACTTACTAAATCAAAAATAAAATAAGAAATATGGGCCAGATTCACAAAGGAGATACGACGGAGTATCTCAGATACTCCGTCGTATCTCTCAGAGTATCTATGCGACTGATTCATAGAATCAGTTACACATAGATATCCATAAGATCCGACAGGTGTAATTGTTTTACACTGTCGGATCTTAGGATGCAGTACCGCGGCTGCCGCTGGGGGGAGTTTGCGTCGTAAACCAGCGTCGGGTATGCAAATTAGGTGTTACGGCGATCCACGATGATTTTTCGGCGTTCGCTACGTCGCTGCTAGTCTAGTTTCCCGTTGCAAAGTTAGTCGTCGTTTTGGGTGCCCTAACTTTACACAGCACACGTATGTGCTGTATAAAGTATGGCCGTCGTTCCCGCGTCGAAATTTGAAAATTCACGTCGTTTGCGTAAGACGTCCGGGAATACGGACGTACGCTACGCACGTCGCCGTTCGAAAAAATGACGTCACTTCGCGCAAAGCACAGCGGGAATTTTGAAACGGAGCATGCGCAGTAGGTCCGGCGCGGGAGCGCGCCTAATTTAAATGGCACACGCCCATTTAAATTACGTGGGCTTACGCCGGAGGCCGCCAGCGTAGGTTTTCATTGCAAGTGCTTTGTGAATCAGGCACTTGCGATGAAAACTTGCGGCGGTGTAACGTATCTACGATACGTTACGCCGCCACACTTCTACGTGAATCTGGCCCTATGGTTTTTGCCTTATTATCTACCTTAAATCATATTGCTAATAGAATATTGTATTTGTTTGTAGCCTAAACACTCTAATTTGCATTTTGTAACTCTTGGAAATGGCAGTAAAAACTTGTGCCAGTAAATCTTGGGTGTTATGTCAGTAAGTTTCAATCTGGTAGGTTGGCAACACTGCTTAAGCCCCGTATACATGACCAAATGACGGGAGACATTGGCTGGTTCGATAAAAACCATCTGACGTTCGGCCCGTGTTTCTGGCAGCTTGTTGGACAGAAGCCGGCTGTTTGGCCAGCTTCCATTGAAATGAGCATGCTGGAAAACCAGAAGCTGACCAACTCCCAATTAGCACTTTAAGCCAGTGGCAGCGCTAATTGGAGTGTTCTGGCAGGGGGGCCTGTCAGAACACAACAGCCCAGCATTGGCGATCAATATACTAACGCCGGATCGACAGAAGCTGTCAGTTTTTTTCCGTTCAATCCAGAAAAAAAACTATTAGTATGTGCCAGGCTTTAGGCTATTGGAGTTAGCACAGCTGTCAGCTGGTTGAAGCTTTAAAGGAAATTTGTCATGAGAAAAGCGTGGAGGCTGTCATTGCTGACCTTTTCTCTTAAACATGCTACATACTTAACTCTCATGCTGACCCTCTGATTTCAGTACTGTGAATCAGTGGTTCTCATTTTCAGCCCTTTAAGTGGAAGAAAACTCTTAGGCCCCGTACACACGACCGAGTTTCTCGGCAGAATTCAGCCAGAAACTCGATCGGAGCTGGATTCTGCCGAGAAACTCGGTCGTGTGTACACTTTTCAGCGAGGAAGCCGACGAGAAACTCGTCGGGCCAAATAGAGAACATGTTCTCTATTTCCTCGTTGGTCAATGAGGAAAGTTTGCCCGCCGAGATCCTCGGCAGCTTCAACACTGAACTCGACGAGGAACTTGATGTGTTTGGCACGTCGAGTTCCTCGGACGTGTGTACGGGGACTAACTATAAATCAGAGGTGTAACTGGAGTCTTGAGGGCTTGGGTGCAAGAAACCATGAAGGCCCCCCTGACCACTGTGGCTTTTTCCATCAATCACAGGGCCCTTGTCACTAATACAGGGGCCCTTTACTCGAGTTGTGGGGCCCTTTATAAGTACTACAATGCGACACATAAATAATAATCAATTTTCTTATTGCACACGTTCCTGGAGAAAGCTCTAGGGTACTGGGTGCTGCAGCAACCACCAGCTGTAGATTGGATCATGAAAGCCACAATGAAGGTATTTAGCAGCACACCACGGATCTTCAAGTTGTGTCCAAATCGTTTTTTTATTAAAGCATGATCACATCACAAAAAACAAAGTGCAAATCAAGGCAAAATCAAAGGGGTAACAACACTTCAGCTAACAAAATAATTGTCTACATTCCATATAACAATTACATAGAGCTTTTTAGTCAACTTGTACACATTTTAGACAGTTATGATTTGCTGTTATTATGTTTTTATTCCTTTTAAGTAGCCCTGAAGAAGGAGGCATTTGAAGACAAAACGTGTTTGTACCTTTAATAAAAATATCTTCTGATATATTATTTGCTCTCTAACTCAGACCCAACATTCTGAAGTTGAAGAGCAGCAGGCTGAAACGAAGGCAGACCACACACGGTTAAAATTTTGGCTGGTTCAGCAGGAACCGGCTGAGATTTGAACCGTGTATGGGCAGGCTGATTTGACAAAGTTAGCAATAGTTCCCAGAAAAACGACTTCCACACCGAACCAATATGAACAAGGGGGTAGTTCGGATATATAAGGTGCTTACGGGTAGTAACTCAATAAGGGCCAGGAAGTAGAGACAATTACTCCCTCGGACTCAGCCAGCCAGGTACAGCTTTTTTGAATCTCCCATCGGGAGGAAGAAAGAGGACATTGCTGGAAGTGGTAGCAGAGGAGATTCAAAAAAGAAAAGCTGTACCTGGCTGGCTGAGTCCGAGGGAGTAATTGGCTCCACTTCCCGGCCCTTTTTGGGTTACTACCTGGAAGCAACTTATATATCCGAACAACCCCCTTGTTCATATTGGATCGGTGTGGGAGTCGTTTTTCTGGGAACTGCAGCTGAGGATCCAGGTTTCACAGTGGTTTACACCATGCTCAGTTGACCCTTTGGACCAGGGAAGGGCTGGCAGCCTTAGGCCTGGGGGGCAAGTCCAGTCAAGTGGCCCATAGAGCGTGGAAAAGTGATGGATCGAGGAAACAGTCTAAGATTTTTCATGATCACAAGAGTCCGCACAGAGGCCCCCCTTCAATCAGAGTCCGCACAGAGGCCCCCCTTCAATCAGAGTCCACACAGAGGCCCCCTTACATCAGAGTCCGCACAGAGGCCACCCTTACATCAGAGTCTGCACAGAGGCCCCCTTACATCAGAGTCCGCACAGAGGCCCCCCTTACATCAGAGTCCGCACAGAGTCTCCCCTTACATCAGAGTCTGCACAGAGCCTCCCCTTACATCAGAGTCCGCACAGAGCCTCCCCTTACATCAGAGTCCGCACAGAGCCTCCCCTTACATCAGAGTCCGCACAGAGCCTCCCCTTACATCAGAGTCTGCACAGACCCCATATACATCAGATCTGATATAAGGGGTGTTCTGGGAAACTTGATTTAAGGGTGCATGCTGTGGACTATTGTGTAAAGAGGGTCTCTGCTCACCAAAGCCTGCCCCCCTCCCTTTTAACAAAGTCCACAGAGCACCCCTTTTTATACACTGGGAGGCAGGAGAGACTAGAGAGGGTGAGCTTACCAGGATGGAGGCTGAGGCGCAGACAGGCTGTCGGATGCTTTTTTGGGTTCAAACTTCCTGTCCAGTGCCCACACATGCCTGGGGAGTGTGGGCAGGGCAGACTCAGAAGGAGGAGGAGCAGATGAGCTCTATCTCTCCTCGTGTCTGTGCAGAGAGAGAAGGGAATGTCAGCGCTGGTGTGCCCTGAGGCTGAGCTATGTGTGAGACGAGACATAGCTCAGCTCTGCAGCCATCTACCTCGGAGCTGACACAGGCACGGCTGCACAGTGGGAGGTGAGCAGCGGCTGTGACCTGTGTTAACAGAGCTCCAGCAGGCATATTCCTGCTCTGCAAAAACAGCATTTGGTAGTGGCGGCCGGTGGCTGTGTATAGTGTCACCAGCCCGAGGGGAGATTTCCACCCTGCCCCCCTTGCCAGCCCTCCCCTGCTTTGAACATATGTTCTTCAGGGTTCACTGCCTTCAGTAAGCCTCTTCTTCATTGGTCGGTGGAGGTTTCTTTTATTACACTTGTTTCATTTCAGAACACTACTTTAATTCACATTGAACTTTTTGATGATTATCTTTACTTATCAGTGATTTTGTATTTACATATTTAGTGTTTCACACCAAGTTCTCAATTGTCCATTGATTTTCACTGATGTACACCACATTTCAATATATTTAGGTGTTATTTAATTTGTTATATGCGCTACACTTTCTATGTCTGTTCTGATTTGACCAAGTTGATCGATCAATAAACTTGGGTACAACTAGAATGCTGGGTTTAACCTGTGATTATCGATATCGGCTGCAACAGCCACTAGCAATAATCACTGTCTTCTCCCGGCAGGGACAGCTTCCCCTTGCCCCCCTGCCGGGAAAAGACAATGGCCCGGCAGGAGGGATTCCTCCATCAACACCATCTGTGTTGATGAGAGATTCAAGCTAATTTCTTTCCTGCAATCCGTGGTTGTAGGAAAGAAATTTACCCTGTGTATGGCCGGCCTAAGGAAGATGAGAAAGCCAGAAGATGGCATTGGCTGGCCTTTCTTCCTACTCCACCACTTTTTGCTCATAGAGAGGACACATTTTGCCTTCAGTAGAAACAGTCTGCCACCTGAGAGGCAACTGTGCGTTCATTGCTATGTTCTCCCAAGCATGTTATTGCCTATGTATTGCCACAATGGCTCATTTCTTGCATGTGATGCCCACAGTTGCCTGTCTGATAACCATAAATGGCCATAATTGCCTGTTTGTTGCCCATTTATTTCCATGATTGCCCTTTTTTCTCCCTTGTATTGACATGGGTTGTCCATGTACTGCCAATATTTGCCTATTTGTCCCCCATATTTTCATAGCCTGCTTATTGGTCATGTATTGCCACAAATACCTGTGTATTTCTTGTATCTTTCCATAGTTTAGTGCCATGGTGTTGTCTGTGTGTGGGGCATACTAAAGGTAAATATATGCTGATAGGGAAGGGATTAAAGCAAATAGTTTTTTTCACAGGAGCTTAGCAATTTTTTTTCTACACGTGTTGGCAGGTTTGGTGGCAATAACCAATCAAATGCTTACTGGGCCATATTCTGTTACGACGGAGTATCTCAGGAAACTCCGTCGTATCTCTCTTTTTTGACCCGCGTATCTATGCGAGTGATTCCTAGAATCATTTTCGCATAGATACGCTGAAGATCCGACATGTGTAAATCACTTACACTGTCGGATCTTAAATGTAATTCGCCGCCAGCCGCTAGGTGACGTTTACGTTCAGGTCTCATTTGTTTATGCAAATGAGCCTGATACGCCGGTTCACGAACGAAATCGCGTCGCTTACGTCGTTTGCGTAAGCGTAAGGTTACCCCTGCTATATGAGGGCTAACCTTACGCCTGTCCCACGTATGCCATGTTAAGTATGGCGTCGGGTCCGCGTCGTCTTTTCCCGTCGGGTACGTCGTTTTCCTAAGTCGTTCTTGAATACGACTTTACGTCAATGACGCACACGTCGGCGTCATTGACGTTTTCCGCCGAGAACTGGAGCATGCGCACTGGGCTATTTTTAGCCCGGCGCATGCGCAGTTCGTTCGAAACGGGGGTGCGCTTAATTTAAATATAAGCCGCCCCCTTTGAAATACGCGGGGATACGCCGGGCCTTTTACACTACTCCTCCGCAAACTACGGAGCAAGTGCTTGAGGAATACGGCACTTGCTCCAGTAAGTTGCGGCGGCGTAGTGTAAATAGCTTACGCGATGCCGCCGCAGAAAGTACGAGAATATGGCCCATTGTCTATAGTCATTTTTAGTGCAGCTGTCCTATATACTGCTTGTGTGGTTGAGCTCAAACATTAATAAGGTTGGAGGGCACAGGTCAATGTGCAGAAAAGGTCCAACAAATTATTGTATAATACCTTATAATTATAAGCTGCATTTATGAAAAACATTTTCTTAAAAGGTAAGCACATCTGAAGGAAACTTCCTCCAATTTTCTTAGAATAGAGGGCTACTGGGACTTCTCATCCAGTTCGTGGCTGCATGACAAGTTTTGAAGTGGTACATAATACTCTTTAAAATCTTAGTATTTCCCAGCCAGCAGCAGGGAACTGTGTAGCCTCTCGGCAACTGTCAATCATATTTGCTACACATCAAAGCTGTGCACTAAGAAATGTTTTCATAGCTTTGTTGTTGGGCACCTTGATCTGAAGTCAACCTTGCCGGTCCATAGCAACTTCTGAGACTGACAGAAAATTAGTGTTCTCGGCTTCAAGATCAACCCACTTACTGCTTAATAGCTGGAGATCTGTGCCCTTAGTAGAAAACAGATAGGAGGTTCAAAGCGTGAAAATAAGCATTTAATCCCATAGGGGTGACTAAATCAAACTTAAAAATAGAAATTTGGGCAAAGCCGGTCCATAGCAGCTGGTCCATAGCACTTTCTGAGACTTAGGCCCCGTACACACGACCGAGTTTCTCGGCAGAATTCAGCCAGAAACTAGATCGGAGCCGTATTCTGCCGAGAAACCCGGTCGTGTGTACACTTTTGGCCGAGGAAACCGACGAGGATCTCGTCGGGCCAAATAGAGAACATCCTCGTTAGTCAATGAGGAAACTTGGCTCGCCGAGATCCTCGGTGGCTTCACAAGGAACTCGACGAGCAAAACGATGTGTTTTGCTCGTCTATTTTCTCGGACGTGTGTACGGGGCCTTACAGAAAATGGGTGCTTTTTGCTTCAAGATCCGTCTTTTCTGCATTCAGTGCACCCAGAGCGTCCTCTTTTCTTTGCACCAAGTTTACCATATGGACCATTATTATATTTATAAAAACTGAATAATACTGCGCTAACCTAATGGTGTAATGTGGAAAGCTGCTACATACAAATGTGACAAAGATTGGTGAACAAGGTAAATGGAAAATGTAGCGCTAAAAAGTAGACATGTGCGTTCCAGTTCGTAACGAATGGATTTTTGTACGAATTTGTATTCGTACAATCGGATCAATTCGAACATCCGAAAAGCTGAAAGAACCAAAATACGAAAATTACGGAATTACGAATAAGCAAAATAACGAACAAGCGAAAATACGAACGTACGATTGGACAATCTTACTAAAATACGAAACACCGAAAAACCAAAAGAATGAAAGTGACATCTATAACGAACGATTTGCATTCCGTATTTTAAACCCTTTGTCTGTTCGTATTTTCATGTGTGTGTTTTGTAAATCCGTTTCTTTGTCTGTTCGTAAATTTGTGTACTCATATGGTTCTTTCGATTGGGCACTGGGCAGTGTAGTTAGTGAGTGATGTATCTTACTTAATATCTTAGCCAATCAGCTTATCTCTTTTGTGGTGAGTCACATTGGACAGTGTAAAGCCTTGTACACACGATCGGACTTCAAACAAACTTTTCCGTGGATTTTTGTCCGAAAGGAGTTGGCCGGACTTTTGAAACTGAAAAAGTTTGTCCGATGGAGCGTACACACGGTCGGATTTTTTGGAAAACGCTCATTTTTAAGTTTGTTGGCAAAAAGTCAGACCGTGTGTACGGGGCTTAAGCGAAAGTCTATCTTAATATGGATTAGCCGCGTGTTGCGATGTACTTACGAAAGTACAAAATTGCGAATCCATTAAACGGAAATTATTATCTAACAAAATTACGAATTTCGAATCAACGAAAATAAATTAGACACAATTACGAATCATTCAGTATAAACGAAAATAAAACTGTTACGAAAATACGAACGGGTCCGAATAGGAAAACTTGCATCTTACGAAATACGAACAGGTCCGAATAGGAAAACTTGCGTCTTACGAAATTACAAATCTTTACGAATCTACGGAACGAGACAGAACGAAACAAAAAAAAAAAAAAATTTTTGTTGTGCACATGTCTACTAAAAAGTTGAGTAAGCAATATTTAAATAATCAAATGTTGCTATACACATGAAGGTAGGTCACAAAGTGTGAAAACATAACATATATAAATATAACTCATATATGGAAGAAGATTATGGGAAATGTCCAAATAAATGAACCAATCCATGTAGTGAACACATAAAGCCCAGTATAAAATAGTTGTTGCTCAGAAGTGAACACGTGGAAACACTGAGGTGTTGTATCTTCAATCAAAATAATGGGGTATGTACTCCTACCAGAGATGGTGGACTTGAATGTCAATCGAGCAGAGAGAGACAAGATGGGCAGTCTTCCACAACGATCATGGGAGCCCAGGCTTTTCCAGGAGCAGCTTCCAGGGGCCTTGTAGGTGATCGAAAGGTTGAGAAACCAAGTTGGAACAGCCGGATGGAAGGGCCAAAAAAACTCTCATCGAGGAAGATGTTGAGAGAAAAAAAGAAGGCCTCCACATGGTATAGATCAAAAAGGATAGATTTTATTGAATAAAAACCATTTGGCATCTGTAGTAGTAAAAATTTGTGATCACAAAATTAAAAAGGAGCAATATGGGGAGCAATAAGCCAATCCCAACGCGTTTCGTCTACGTAGACTTGAACAGGGGCGTATGTTTCTAATGATCCTGTTCTATTTTAACCGCTTGCCAACCGCTGCACGACTAAATACGTTGACAGAATGGCACGGCCGTGCAAAAGGACGTATATATACGTCCCATTTAAGAATCGGCATTGTGGACACGCGCGCCCACCGTGAGCTCCGTGACTCTGACCATGGGTCCCACGGATTCGATGTCCGCGGGGATACCTGCAATCGTGTCACGGTGAGGAAGAATGGGGAAATGCTAATGTAAACCAGCATTTCTTCAGTCTTCCTAGTGACAGGACAGTGATCAGAGAGACAGAGAGCGCAGCGCACCCAAAGCACCTACCCCTCATGTTGAGGGCATGCAGCCTGGTAAGGTTCAGGAGGGGGGGCGCTCTCTCGTCCCCACTCCCTTTCCTGACCGACCGGGCTGCTTGCTCGGATAAGGGTCTCGGATAAGGATCCATAGCAGATCTAAGGGCCTGGTATGCTCTTGGAGGGGAACCCATGACGTTTTTTTATTCAAAATTTGGCGTGGAGTTCCCCCTCAAGATTCATACCAAACGCAGCTGACACAGTGCACTGCGATTATCTGCAGTTATGTGCAGATAGCTGCGCCAAATCGTTCCTGGATGAAGCCAATTCTATTTTTTCTATCTGCACCAAACCGCAGTTAACGAAACCGCAGCTAAATGCAGTGTGTGAAGGGGGCCATAGGATAGCATTGTGTGCTTTTAGCTGCGGTATTCTATCCGTCCGTGTGAAAGGGGCCTAACAGCTTCAACTCAGGTTTTGGGAGTGTTTGACCATTCTTCCAGAAGTGCATTTGTGAGGTCAGACAGTGATGCACGCTTTAGGCCACACGCTTATATATTATATATAGCATCAGTCTAGCCCAGTAAGTATTATTAAATAGGCCCATAGGATATGGTTTTCCCAATATATTATTATTATTACTTACGTCTCTACAATATACATCCTTTTATATATATTTCAGATCTCGCTCCTGGAGAGACTTGACCACCATTATAGACCGGCCACCCTTAGAAGGTATAGGGCATGTAGCGCATGTGAGAGTTCCGCCGATACAAGTAGGTGGTCCTATCTACACACATTTTTTCTGTCTATGTGGGAAACCCTACCCTTGAGAGATATGCATCAGTGTCCATTGTCTCTGTACTGACCTTTCTTTTTTCTTACACAGAATCCCTTTATTTTTGACATTTGACAAATAAGTCCTGAAGAAGCAAATAAGTGAAACCTAAAACATAGACTATTCTTTGTCATAACAATAATAGGGATTTGTACATATTGTATGGCACTTATTTTGGAGAGTCCAATATCCATGTTTTTATTGTTATATTGTTCTATGTATATTAAAATGATATATTTTTCTATTTATGTTGATTCCTTTTCTAGTACCTTTAAAGTCCTCCCTTAAGTCCTACTTTTCTTATTTATAGTTTATATGGATGTGGTACCCCCTTGGCCCTCTTTCTTTACATGTTTGTTATTTAAAAAATAAATAAAAAATTGAAGCTTTACAATCACTTGAACCCTACGGACTAAGATTGGGATGACATTAAAGTTCATGTGCGTGAAAAGGCAGGTGTCCCTATACTTTTGGTAATATAGAGCAGGGGTCGCCACTACTGGGCCATGGCCTTACTACAGACGGGCCGCGGGTGCGGACGGGCGTCATGAGAGAGCCGGGGGCCGGTATGAGACAGCCGGGCGGCTGGGATATAAGCGCCGGGTGGAAGAGATAAGCGAGCGAGCAGGCGGGCAAGCAGAGATGACATCTCTCTCCGCCCCCTGCATCGCTGCTCTTCCACCCTTTCAGCGTCAATGTCAGAGGTGCGCGGGGAGCAGAGTGATGACATCTCTCCGCCCCTGCATCGCTGCTCTTCCGCCCTTTCAGTCTCAATGTCGGAAGTGCACGGGGATCAGAGAGATGACATCATCTCTCACCGCCCCCTGCATCACTGCTCTTCTGCCTTCACTCGGCACCCAACACATGGACTAGTGCTGCCACCAATGCAGTGACAATTCGCATCTGGTGGCAGGTGATGTGGCAAGTGACATTCCGCATCTGGTGAAAGGCAACGTGGCAGGTGACGTGGCAAGTGACATTCCGCATCTGGCGACAGGCAACGTGGCAGGTGATGTGACATTCCGCATCTTGTGGCAGGA
Organism: Rana temporaria; assembly: GCF_905171775.1. NCBI lineage: Eukaryota > Metazoa > Chordata > Amphibia > Anura > Ranidae > Rana > Rana temporaria. Next base: position 35,326,261 of record NC_053499.1, on the reverse strand, counting down.
AGCGTGGCAGGTGACATTCCGCATCTGTTGACAGGCAACCTGGCAGGTGACGTGGCAAGTCACATTCCGCATCTGGTGTCAGGCAACATGGCAGGTGACGTGGCAAGTGACATTCCGCATCTGGTGACAGGTAACGTGGCAGGTGATGTGGCAAGTGACATTCCATATCCTGGTGACAGGCAATGTGGCAGGTGATACGCTCAGGGCTCCCACGGATTCTGCATTATAGTGAGTTGAACAATTTAATTTATTACTAAAATGTAATAATAGAAATAATGCGCTGACATATTGCCCTCGCGTGCCAATCCCAACCCCCGCCCCGGGCCTTGGCACAATTTTCATTCACGCAGCCGGTCCCCGATGACAAAAAGTTTGGGGACCACTGATTTAGAGTATGCATGAATGTGAGTTAGGGACCTTAGATTGTAAGCTCCTATAGGGCAGGGACCAATGTGAATGTACAATATACAGGTCATTCTAAAAAAATTAGCATATTGTGATAAAGTTCATTATTTTCTGTAATGTACTGATAAACATTAGACTTTCATATATTTTAGATTAATTACACACAACTGAAGTAGTTCAAGCCTTTTTATTGTTTTAATATTGATGATTTTGGCATACAGCTCATGAAAACCCAAAATTCCTATCTCAAAAAATTAGCATATTTCATCCGACCAATAAAAGAAAAGTGTTTTTAATAAAAAAAAAGTCAACCTTCAAATAATTATGTTCAGTTATGCACTCAATACTTGGTCGGGAATCCTTTTGCAGAAATGGCTGCTTCAATGCGGCGTGGCATGGAGGCAATCAGCCTGTGGCACTGCTGAGGTGTTATGGAGGCCCAGGATGCTTCGGTAGCGGCCTTAAGCTCATCCAGTGTGTTGGGTCTTGCGTATCTCAACTTTCTCTTCCCAATATCCCACAGATTCTCCAAGGGGTTCAGGTCAGGAGAGTTGGCAGGCCAATTGAGCACAGTAATACCATGGTCAGTAAACCATTTAGTGGTTTTGGCACTGTGAGCAGGTGCCAGGTCGTGCTGAAAAATGAAATCTTCATCTCCATAAAGCTTTTCAGCAGATGGAACCATGAAGTGCTCCAAAATCTCCTGATAGCTAGCTGCATTCACTCTGCCCTTGATAAAACACAGTGGACCAACACCAGCAGCTGACATGGCACCCCAGACCATCACTGACTGTGGGTACTTGACACTGGACTTCAGGCATTTTGGCATTTCCCTCTCCCCAGTCTTTCTCCAGACTCTGGCACCTTGATTACCGAATGACATGCAAAATTTGAGCAACAGTCCAGTGTTGCTTCTCTGTAGCCCAGGTCAGGCGCTTCTGCTGCTGTTTCTGGTTCAAAAGTGGCTTGACCTGGGAAATGCGGCACCTGTAGCCCATTTCCTGCACACGCCTGTACACGGTGGCTCTGGATGTTTCTACTCCAGACTCAGTCCACTGCTTCCGCAGGTCCCCCAAGGTCTGGAATCGGTCCTTCTCCACAATCTTCCTCAGGGTCCGGTCACCTCTTCTCGTTGTGCAGCGTTTTCTGCCACACTTTTTCCTTCCCACAGACTTCCCACTGAGGTGCCTTCATACAGCACTCTGGGAACAGCCTATTCGTTCAGAAATTTCTTTCTGTGTCTTACCCTCTTGCTTGAGGGTGTCAATGATGGCCTTCTGGACAGCAGTCAGGTCGGCAGTCTTACCCATGATTGCGGTTTGGAGTAATGAACCAGGCTGGGAGTTTTTAAAAGCCTCAGGAATCTTTTGCAGGTGTTTAGAGTTAATTAGTTGATTCAGATGATTAGGTTAAGAGCTCGTTTAGAGAACCTTTTCATGATATGCTAATTTTTTGAGATAGGAATTTTGGGTTTTCATGAGCTGTATGCCAAAATCATCAATATTAAAACAATAAAAGGCTTGAACTACTTCAGTTGTGTGTAATGCATCTAAAATATATGAAAGTCTAATGTTTATCAGTACATTACAGAAAATAATGAACTTTATCACAATATGCTAATTTTTTGAGAATGACCTGTATGTGTACAACGCTGTATAAAGTGACGGCGCTATGATACAATAAATCCCCACTAGTCTTTTTAGAAGGAAAGGTCCGCAGAGGCACCTTGTACACTTCCTCATCACAGTTTTTCTCTAAATATACGGTAGATTTTTTTTATCCACATGAACCTACACAACATTCCATTTCCATACAACGTACACCCAAAGGTGCCATCATTTTAAAAACAAAACTCCATTAGACCACTTGAGCCTCTTCCCAGGCATTTCACGCTTTGCACTTCTTAGACAGTGCCAGGGGCTTGGGAAGTCTTTGGTTTAGCTCAGCTGTCTTGAAGGAGCTGTGAGAAAATACAGGACTTTGTATTGTTTACTTGACCAAGGTTTTCCAGGCCACAGAAGCCATAGGATCACCTTACACTCCCATCCATCCCCAGGGCTAAGACAGTTCTAGTGTAACCCGCTCTGCCCTTTATCACAACAGATTATTTAGGATAAAGAGGTGTGTGAGTCTCATTAACCCAGGGCTATCAATGGTATGGAAATAGATCTGAAATCGCCAGGGCCTTTTGTTCTAAAGAAAAGCAGAGTTTTCTTTCAGTGATAGAGAAGAAGCACAGTAGAGGCTCCTTCAAATGTATCTAAACAAAGAACAAAAATGTAATATATTGCAGCTTACCAGTCCTTAGATGTAGTGGCCGCATTCGTTTTCTTTTGGCTTTTTTATTTATTTTACTCTTTGGCCCGGATTCATAAAGACTTACGCCGACGTATCTTCTGATACGCCGCGTAAGTTCACGGATGCGCCGTCGTATCTCTGCGCCTGATTCTTGAAATGAGATACGCCTGAATTTTGGCTCCATCCGACCGACGTAAGTCTCCTACGCCGTCGTATCTTGGGCGCATATTTACGCTGGCCGCAAGGGGCGCTTCCATTGATTTACGTGTCGAATATGTAAATGAGCGAGATACGCAGATTCACGAACGTACTTACGCTCCTCGCTGTAATCTACGCCGTTTACGTAAGGTGTACGTCCGGCGTAAAGATAAAACACCATAAAGGAGGCGCAACCTATGCAAAGGTATGGACGACGGAACAGCCATCGTATTTTACGTCGTTTACGTAAGTCGTATGTGAATGGGGCTGGGCGTAGGTTACGTTCACGTCGTAGGCATTGAGCCGGCGTATCTTAGGGAGTTTATGCAACGTGATTCCCTGCTCGGGAATTCGTTGGGGTCCAGAAAAGATACTGTATATATGTCAAAATTACTAGGCAGGCCGTCCGAAACCGGAACACGGGCCACGATTGACCCGCGGGCCGGACCCCCTTCCAGCCCAGGCCAATTTTCAGATTTCAGTACTGTCACACCTTGAGCCCTGGTTCACACTGGGTACGATTTGGAACGATTTGAGATGCGATTTGACATGTCAAATCGCATCTCAAATCGGCAGCAATTGTCGGCAATGGCACTGTTCTAATCAGTGCGACGCTGCATCTGCGATTTAAAAAAGTAGTTCCTGTACTACTTTTTGCGATTTCGGGCCGCGATTTACATTAAATTGCGGCCGAAATCGCGGCAAAATCGCAGCCACAAAATCGCGGTAAAATCACGCATTTTACCGCGATTTTGAATTCGCAGCAGTGTGAACCTAGGCTGAATGACAATTACTTAGTCATGCAACACTGCACCCAAGTTATTTTTATATTATTTTTTTATACAGATAGATCAGTATTTTTCAACCTTTTTTAACTCAAGGCACCTCTTTAGAATCACGCACAATCCCAAGGCAAACCAATCTGAGGGCTCATTTACATCAGAAGGTGCATCCGAGCGTATACGCTTTTTTGCACGTTCCTACGTGTCACATTTTTTTGGGTGAGCTGATCTATGAATGAGAAACACGCGAAAGGGCATGATTTTTTAAATTGCAGAGCACCAAAACACATAGTACTATGGTACCGTTCGTTTTAGCTGGCACAAACATATTTGCATTTGTTAGATGCGCGTCTGCAAAAGGCAGAACATTTTTGTGCGGTACGGGAAAACGCGCGATTTCGCACAAGTTACCACACTGCACCAGGTGTGAACAAGCCCTAAAATGTACTCCGTGAGGCAGAGTTCAGTTGTCTGCTGGTTGTAAACCCTCACCCCCATCCCCCCTCCTAGCAAAAATTCTTCCATCCCCCTTCTGAGCACAATCCCCCAAATCCCCCCTCCTAGCACAAATCCCCCCCATCCCCCTTCCGAGCACAATCCCCCAAATCCCCCCTCCTAGCACAAATCCCCCCCATCCCCCTTCCGAGCACAATCCCCCAAATCCCCCCTCCTAGCACAAATCCCCCCATCCCCCCTCCTAGCCCAATCCCCCCTCCCAGTACAACTCCCCCCCGAATTACTAGAAATGGTGTACACAGAATCTGGTGCAGCTGTGCATAGTAACCAGTCAGATTCTAGGTTTTGTTGTCAAAGCTTCATTGAACAAACTGTTAGAAGCTGATTGGTTACTATGCACAGCTGCATCAGATTCTATGTGCACCAATTTTAGTAAGGCCCCTCCGTGCCCGCTGATCCCTGCTGAGCAGACAGATGACAGGTCCGTGTCCGCTAACCATGCAGAGCAGACAGGGACAGAGTCCCATTATCCTCTATAGGGAAATTGGCTGGAAACAGACTGCCTGTCCGTTTCCATCCAATCCGCCAGACGGATGGAAAATAGGACCACCATCCGTCTGTTTTTTCTGGGCAGGATCGAATCGAATGGCGGCGGGTGTCAGCGGATATGTGTCCGCTGACATCCGACGCTTCATAGGGGAGATTGCAGGGCGTGATCAGGTCCGCCTGAAAAACTGACACCTGGGCCTGATCGGGCAGCCCGTGTGAAAGGGCCCTTAACCACTTAAGCCCCGGATCATATTGCTGGTCAAAGACCAGAGCACTTTTTGCGATTCGGCACTGCGTTGCTTTAACTGACGATTGCGCGGTCGTGCGACGTGGCTCCCAAACAAAATTGGCGTCCTTTTTTCCCCACGAATAGAGCTTTCTTTTGGTGGTATTTGATCACCTCTGCGGTTTTTAGTTTTTGCGCTATAAAGAAAAATAGAGCGACAATTTTAAATTTTTTTTATATTTTTTACTTTTTACCATAATAAATATCCCCCAAAAATATATAAAAAAAAAATATTTTTCCCTCAGTTTAGGCCGATACTTATTCTTCTACATATTTTTCGTAAAAAAAAAAACGCAATAAGCGTTTATTGATTGGTTTGCGCAAAAGTTATAGCGTTTACAAAATAGGGGGTAGTTTTATGGCATTTTTATTAATATTTTTTTTTTACTAGTAATGGCGGCGATCAGCGATGTTTTTTCAGTACTGCGACAATACGGCGGACACTTTTGACTCATTTTTGGGACCATTGGCATTTTTATAGCGATCAGTGCTATAAAAATGCATTGATTACTATAAAAATGCCACTGGCAGGGAAGGGGTTGACTCTAGGGGGCGGGGAAGGGGCTAAGCATGTTCCCTGGGTGTGATCTAACTGTAGGGGGGGGGTGGACTCACTAGGGGAAATGACTGATCGCGCTGTTCATACATTGTATGAACAGACGGTCAGGCATTTCTCCCCTGACAGGACCGGGAGCTGTGTGTTTACACACACACAGCTCCCGGTTCTCGCTCTGTAACGAGCGATCGCGGGTGCCCGGCGGTGATCGCGACCGCCGGGCACGCGCGCGGCAGTCAGGAGCGAGCGGGGGGCACGCCCCTAGTGCCCGCTTCCAGAGCCGACGTAGAGCTATGGGCTCTCGCGCAGGAGAGCCGACCTGCCGCCGTAGAACTGCGGCGGCTGGTCGGCATCTAGTTAATCTTCTGCCATTAAAAAAAAAAACAACAAAGCATTCCTGCTCACAGATTTTATTACGTGAACAAAGTTCAGATTTAAAGTATAACTAAAGGCAAAACTTTTTTTTTAGTTTTGGATAGAGTAGAGACGTACACCTGTCAGGTTTTTATTGCTGTCTGTTCCCCGTTAAGGAGAGTTATCGGGCCAGATTCACGTAGCGCAGTGGATCTATAGATCCGCTCGATCTACGTGATTTAAGATCCGCTCCCGCAAGTTTGAGAGGCAAGTGGCTAATTCACAAACCACTTACCTCCAAACTTGCGGCGGCGGATCCTAAATCCCCCGGCGGAATTCAAATTCCGCGGCTAGGGGGAGTGTACTATTTTCATCAGGCGTGTTCCCGCGCCGATTTAAATGCGCATGCGCCGTCCGGGGAATTTCCCGGCGTGCATTGCTCCCACTGACGACACTAGGACGTCAGTGGTTTCGACGTGAGCGTGACTTGCGACGCGCGTGTTTGTGAATCGGCGTACGCAAACGACGTTAGAAAATTCAAATTCGACGCGGGAACGCCGGCTATACTTAACATTGCCTGCGCCTGATAAAAGCAGGGGTAAGTATACGACGGGAAAGCCGATACGGAAACGTCGTAAGAAGACTGCGTCGGGTCCGCGTACGTTCGTGAATTTGCGTATCTCGCTGATTTACATATTATTCAAGGTAAATCAGCGGGAACGCCCCCGGCGCCATATTTAAATCGAAAATAAGATCCGACAGTGTAACACATTGTAACACTGTCGGATCTAGCCCTATCTATGCGTAACTGATTCTATGAACCAGGCGCATAGATAGGACCAGTTTACGTCAGAGATACGACGGTGTATCTGTAGATACACCGTCGTATCTCTTTGTGAATCTGGCCCATCCTCTCTATTTGTCCACACCTTCCAACTTTCTGAGATGGGAATGAGGGACACCTATCAGCAAAAGTATGTAGGCATAGGACACACCCCTTGCCACGCCCCCTTAAAGGAGAATTGTACAAAAAAATAAGATTGGTTAAACCCACAAGTGCTTTTTTTACCACTACTATTCCTTTATATTGGCTTTTGGAATTTACAAATGCAGCAATTTAGAAATCAGATGAAAGGTTTAGTGCTGGAAAACACTTTTTGATAGATAAAAAGTGCATTTTATATACATCTGTATAGATCAGACCAAAATGAGGGACAAATGAGGAGGACAGAGGGACATTGCTCCACATCAGGGACAGTCCCTCGAAATCAGGGACAGTTGGGAGGTATGTTTGTCCTGTTTACCATTATCATTGAAAGTAAAAGTAAAAAAAAATCAAAATTTTGGCTTGTCCCTAGAAAAGTTCTAGAGGGGAAATTTTCCAATAGGGACACTAGTTCTGGTGATCTGGGGTTTCCCAAGGAATATCCTTAATTGGCAGGAATTTCCACTCACTTCCTGTTTGGCTATGGGACAGGAAATAAAGGGAAATCTCTGCAATGGGACAGAGATGGCAGAAAAAAATCTGACAGGGGGTTATAATCCTCCCTTAGGCTGCATTCACACCTTGGCGTACAAAATCGCAGCGTTTTGTCCCGCGAATTGCGGCGACAAATTGCGGCGTTTTGTACCGCGATTAGCGGCGACAAAACGCCGCGATTGTGAATGCAGCCTTACCCCCTCTATGGAGATGGTTCACATCTCCTATGCCGAACGCCGAAAGCCGCCTGAAAAAAAGGTCCGGGACTTGTTTTCAGGCGGCAGGCGTACGGCGTTCGGCGTGGAGATGTGAACCATCTCCATAGAGGGCAATGTGAAATCATCCTTCCAGCATCTCAGGGGCGGCTGCGGCGTCACACTACAGGCGTATATACGCCTAGGTGTGAACGGGGGCTTACTCTATCCAAAAAAATAAATAATATTACCCATGTAGCTGGAAACAAGAACTGGAGAACACGTGAATTGTCTTGATAACAATGGGGCGGTGATTTGGTTATTGCATTGTGGATTTGCAGATCTGGTGCCTCCACCAGGAACATGATCTACGTGGAGTTAACATGGCCTCCCTGTTTTTAAGTGGGTTCCCTTCTGCTTTATCTCCTCTCATATAAACATTCTGGCTTCCATTTAGAGTGACTTGTTTGTGTTTGAATGCCAGGATATATATTTACTACAACAGAAGTTAAACAGACACAGACATCTCTATGAAAAAAAAAAACTAGTTATAACAGTACAAGAAAGCAATCTTTCTGCTTGGCTTCACTGTCCTTCATCTATTCTATGGAAAATATATTAAAAGACTAAAGCCTGGTACACACACCTAGCGGGTTGAATGAAAAAAAAAAAAAAAGCTGAAGAGCTCAGGAAAGTATCCTGTACTAACAATCTGATGTTAGTAAAGTGATCTCCCCACTAAACTATTGTGTTTTGATAGGGCCTCACCGCCAGAACACTCCGGTCAGCACTCTCAGCCATTGACTAAGAGCGTTGAACGGGAGCCGATCAGCAGACCTTTATTGGTCATGCTCATTGGACAGAAGCCGGATGTTCGGCTGGCTTCTGTTGGACCGGCTGCCGTGCACACGGGCCGAATGTCAGACAATTTCTATTGAACTGGCCAATGCCGCCCGATATGCGGCCCGTGTGGACAGCCCTTAAATGAGTGCAGCCATCGGAATAATCAAGGCTTTATGCACACGGCCGTATAGGGGTATTACTCTCCCTGGACCCCATGATGTTGCATAAGCCACTCATTGAGATGAATTAACCTCCCTGGCGGTATGATTCTGTCTGGAATTACGTACCAAAAGCGGTACGATTATTTGCAAGGAAATTTGGCGTTTTATACTGTAGGCCTGCAATTCTTAGGAATAACTCATTTAAATCTGACCAAACAATAGTGTAGTAGGCATCCCGGGTATGATTTTTTTTTAAAAACAAAATGATAAAGAATTATAAATAATTATAACAAATAGTAATATAATTATAATAAAAATTATTCAATAATGTAATCAACTCAAAATCACTGAAATTTGCTCAGTTGCAGAATTGTCGCTGTCATTACTTTTATTTTTTTATGACGAATTTCCCCACAAATCGCTATCGCACAATTCTGCAAGTGATTATAATTTATTATCGCTGTTTTCTAGCTGCTCTAAAACCATTTTTGACATAAAGGGACACTTTTGGACAATCTACAGTTTGCAGGCAGAAAGAACAGTTTTTATTAAATAAAAGAACATGTAGTACACTGGGCAGACCACTAGGGACAAGGGGTGTGTGTATTTTTTACATACAGTACTGTAATCTATAAGATTACAGTATACTGTATGTAAGGTGTTTGTTTACTTTTTTGAATTTGGCGCCGTTCTCCGCTCCCGTGCGTCGTAACGTCGCAGGGAACGGAGATCGGCGGAACACGGGGACACTGTGAATCGGGAGTGCATCGCAGGATCCAGGGACAAGGTAAGTAACTTGTCTGTGGATTCAGCGAGCAGGTAAGCCGCGCCGCTGCACACTCTGCACATCTACCCAGAGCGTGACTCGGGGATACCGATAGCAGCATGGAAAATCCACCCAGAGTCACGCTCGGGGATACCACTAAGCAGGTTAAAAGATGCAGCTTTATGTGGTTATGCACCAGGAGTTATGTAAAGCACCTGATGTATGTACTGAACACAGATAGTGTGTGTATGGGTGGTTTTTGCAAACCCTGATGCATAACTATGTACAGCCGTATCTTCTTATTCATCTTAAAGTGATACTAAACACACACTAATTACATTGTCCCTCCTCTTTCTGCATGTGGATGATGGCACTGTAATTATCTTAATAAAAAAAAAACATCTACCGTATATACTCGAGTATAAGCCGACCCGAATATAAGCCGCGGCACCTAATTTTACCACCAAAAAAATGTATAGCCTACGGTGTCCATCTGCATGCTTCACTGTGCCCATGTGCATGCCTCACTGTGCCCATGCCTCACTGTGTCCATGCCTCACTGTCCCCATGACTAAACTTACGTTTAACATGAGAATATATAGAAGGGGTGCCCAGCTTTGAAAAATCAGTGCTCCCTGGCCGTAGGTCCCCCAGACAGCAAACTTTGCACATTCGTAGAGGAGAACAGGGGCTTCACGTGTGCCAAGTTTTCGGTCCAGGGGACCTACAGCCGGCCGGACCGGGTCCCCAAAGTTACCGGAGAAATTACTGTTTAACATGGGAGTCTATGGAAGGTGTGCCCGACCTTGAAAAATCGGTGCAAAAATCCGGTCGTAGGTCCTCCAGACAACAAACTTGGCACACTTGTAGATGAATGGTTTTCCCGCTAGGATTTTTTCCTGATGGGAAAAAAGAGATCCTGCTCTTCTTTCCGTCGGAAAAACTGCTGTTGGGATTCCCAACGAAAAGCTTTCATCGCAGTTTTTCCGACGGGAAAACCTGTCGTGTGTACGGGGCATAAGATTTAGGCCCGGATTCTCAAAGGAGTTACGCCGTCGTAACTCTGAGTGCGGCCCGTCGCAACTCGGCACCTGATTCATAAAATCAGATATGCCTCACAGTTGCCTAGATACGAGCGGCGTAAGTCTCCTACGCCGTCGTATCTTAGGGTGCATATTTACGCTGGCCGCTAGGTGGCGCTTCCGTAAATTTCCTTGTCTAATATGCTAATTAGCTAGATATGCCGATTCACGAACGTACGTGCGCCCAGTGTATCAAGATACGTCGTTTACATAAGACATACGCCGGCGTAAAGTTACCCATCATAAAGCAGGGGTAAGTCATGTTAGGTATGGACGTCGGAAACGTATGAACAGCGTCGTATTTTACGTTGTTTGCGTAAGTCTTCCGTGAATGGGGCTGGACGCAAGTTACAATCACGTCGACTAGGCATTGAGCGGGCGTAATTTAATTTGAAAATTCAACGTGATACTGAGCATGCGCGCGCATGCGCCGTTCGAAAAAAACGTCATTTACGTGGGGTCATGATTAGTTTACATAAAACACGCCCCCCTGTTCCTCATTTGATTTAGGCGCGCTTACGCCGGCACATTTACACTACGCCGACATAACTTTGGATGCAAGTGCTTTGTGAATACAGCACTTGCCTCTCTAAGTTACGGCGGCATAGCGTAACTACGATACGCTATGCCCGCTTACATTTACGCCGCCCTACGAGAATCTGGGCCATAATGTGTATAGGCAAAGGGGTGAATTAAACTGAAGGTATGTCTTACAACTATATGGTGTCTTGTCTAGAGTAAAAGTGTTTGTTTACAGCGCTGTGTCAGTACAGGTTAACTTCAACTGATACACATGACAGCTTTCCCTTATTTACATATTATACAATGAGAGGGAGATAAGAAAATGCTAAAAAACATTCATTCATAGATAATAGTAAATCCATCTCCATGTCACTTGACATGAACCTATGCTATGGGCAAAGCAATGATTGCACTTTACTGCTCCAATCTCCAACAGCACACTTGTCACTTCCCAGCTCAGGCGTCTGGCAGCTGAGATTAAAGTGCAATTTCACATTTACCATTGACAAAGTGCATGTTTACTTTGCTTATGTCGAATTCTAGACTAGATTGTGATAAGAGAAGATGAGGGAGGATAACAAGCACCATTAACTAACAATGTCTAGCTACACTTTGAGGTTGATTTATAAAGGATGTGAATAGCCAATTGTCACAGTGAACATGCATTCTGTGTGGATGAAAAAAAGAATGTTGTGAGGCTATACACTGTGCTCTTCGATTAAAAATCATTGATTTTTAGCAGAAAATACTGCTTTTGGCCACTAGATGGAGTTAAAGCGGAGTTCCACTTGTTAGTTCGTTTATTAAAAGTCAGCAGCTACAAAAAGTGCAACGGCTGACTTTTAACCATTTCCCGCCCGGTCAATAGCATATTGATGTCTGGGAAGTGGTTGTGTTATCCTGACTGGATGTCTATTGACGTCCAGCAGGATAACAGCGGCCGCGCGTCCGTGGGGGAGCGCATCGGGACTGACACACAGCAACAACGATCAGGCGGAGGCTCTTTACCACGTGATCCAATCACGGCTGATCACGATGTAAACAGGAAGAGCCGTTGATCGGCTTTTCCTCACTCGCGTCTGTAAGGCTGCATTCACACCTGAGCGTTTTGTCCCCTGAAGCGCGACGCTCAAAGACGCTAGAGGGGAAAAATAACATTATTCTCTATGGAGATGGTTCACATCTCCAACGCAAAACGCCGAATGCCGAAAGAACGCCGGACGCCTGAATTTCAAACAAGTCCCGGACCCTTTTTTGACACGCGAATCGGGCGGCTTGGGTGTTTTATATTGATGCCAATGACCTGTACAAAACCGCGGGGAAAAATGCCGCGTTTTGTCGTGGCAAATTGCGGGGAAAAACGCTGCAATTTGTCGCGGTAAAAAATGCCGCAAATCGCCTACGCTTAGGTGTGAATGCAGCCTTAGACGCGAGTAGAGGAGAGCCGATCGGCGGCTCTCCTGACAGGGGGGGGTTTGCGCTGATTGTTTATCAGCGCAGCCTCTCCTTGAATGCCCACACTGGACCACCAGGATGCCACCCAGGACCACCTAACATGTGGATGGCCAGGTAAGTCCCCCATGGCCATACACATGTGCAAATGTATATATAATCTATACATAACATAAACCACAAATGGGCACTGACTGGCACCATCATGGCACAAACAAAATTTGTGATGCCCAGCAATGCCACCCACCAGTGTCCATCAGTGCCACCTATCAGTACCCATCCATGGCCATCTGTGCCCATCAGCACCCACATATCAGTGCCCGTCCATGCCACCTATCAGTGCCACCCATACGTACCCATCACTGCCTCCTATGAGTGCCCATCAGTGTCGCCTATGAGTGCCCATCAGTGCCGCCTATGAGTGCCCATCAGTGCCGCATTCCAGTGCCACCTATGAGAGCCCATCAGTGCCCCCTATCAGTGCCCATCGGTGCCTCCTTATCAGTGCCTCCTTATCAGTGCCACCATATCATCATTGAAGAAGAAAAGGTACTTATTTACAAAAATAATTAACAGAAACAAAGAAAACGTTTTTTTTTCTTCAAATTTTTTGCTCTTTTTTTATTTGTTGAGCAAAAAATAAAAACCGCAGAGATGATCAAATACCACCAAAATAAAGCTCTATTTGTGGGAACAAAATGATAAAAAATTTGTTTGGGTACAGTGTAGTATGACCGCGCAATTGTCATTCAAATTGGGACAGCGCTGAAAGCTGAAAATCGGCTTGGGCAGGAAGGTGTATAAGTGCCTGGTATGGAAGTGGTTAAGAAACAGACACTCAAACCTTGTCAAAATGGTGTGGGCCCCCCAACTCTTATACATTTTTCATAATGCCCCGACCTGGATACCACATAGATGGTTTTCTCAGATTGATGCTCAGTTTAGGGATCTGATATGGGGTGGTAAGACTGCACGCATAAAACTTAGTACACTACAACTTGCCAAGGACCAAGGTGGTCTAGCGGTCCCTCATGCTCGTTATTATTTTATAGCTTCGCAAATCCAACATGTAGGAAATTGGGGGGAGATAGACCACGGGGACCCGGTACGTGCGCCGCTGATTCCGCAGGGGTCAACGCTCCCGGCGGTGTCACACCTAGAAGCGGGGTTCACGCATCTAGACCAGACATTACCCACGGTGATACTGCTCAATACGCTCTGGAAATATGTCCGGTCCAGTCTTGGTGTCAGAGGAGTATGCCCTTTCACCCCAATTTGGAAAAATTCTTACTTCAGGGAGCTCCTTAAACTCGAAGGCTTCAGGCCGTGGGGCAATGCAGGGATCCAATACATTACACAACTGTTTGATGGTCTAATCCTTAAGTCATTTACAGATCTACAAGAGGAGTTTGGGTTGGGCAGAACTCAATTTTATAAATATCTTCAATTACGGCATGCAGCCCAGAAAGAAGCCAGACTTTTCCCTATAAGTATAGTGAGGCACCCCCTCCATAGTGATGTGCTTTTTAACAAGGACAAAAAGGGCATGATTTCACAAGTCTACTCCAGACTGCTGAGTGTCACTCACGATGCGTCCGAATTGCCATGTAGGAAGGGGTGGGAAACTGATCTAGGCCCCATTGACGGGGATACATGGGAGATGTGCGTGACCTCTGCTCCTTTGGTCTCAGTCTCAGCGCAACATAGACTCTCGCATTTGTACCTCCTCCATAGAGTGTACAGAACCCCCGCCCGACTATACAAATGGGGAATACGAGACTCCCCAATCTGTCCCAAATGTAATGTGGAAGAGGGAGATTTACTACACATGCTATGGAAGTGTCCGAAATTATTCCACTACTGGAAATATGTCATTACCACTATTTCCCAGGCATATGGCTTTTCGTTGTCACATGACCCAGTGATATGCCTTTTAGGTGCCCTCGAGGTACCATCACTCTCTCCTAATGGTCATACAGCCGTACTGAGGCTGCTGTATGTGGCACGAAAGGCCATAGCTAGATTGTGGATCACCCCCAGAGTACCGTCAGAGGGACAATGGGTAAAGATGGTAAATAGCCTGCTAATAAGAGAAAAGATCACTTATCAACATAGGAAATCACTTAAGAAGTTTTACTCACTATGGCAACCCTGGTTGGATGTACCGGGATTGGGCCCCACCCAATTGATCATGGAGAGACTACTGCAAGGGTAAGGGGATAATTGAAGGTTGGGCAAGGGTGGGCTGGTGTCAGGACAGGTAGTGAGATGTCCAGGTGTGTCTCGTGCGACAGGTTGTGGTGTGGTAGGGATCCTTGGATCATTGTCTTTTCACGAGTTACAGGGTAATGGCACATAAAACAGGTCCATTGAGTGCCTATGCCGTGAGGCATGGGGTGATATATGTGGAGGGATGCGGGTGTGTTGGGATAGTTGGGAAGACGGAATAGAGCCTGGAGTCCAGTGCATTGAGGTGCTGACCTCCACTACGTAAGGTTGGTGTCCTCAAGGATGCTGGTTCCATGTACAAGCAATACTGTACGGACTAATGTTACTGTATATCCTTAAATGTTTTATTTGGATGGGCATTCGCCCAGTTGTGAACACATGTAAGCTGTTTTTTATTTTTTTGTACGCATCCTACAGTACTGGATGATTATCTTTTTTGCTTCAATAAACCTTTTCTTGATTAAAAAAAAAAAAGAAACAGACACTCACCTGTCCCACGGTCCAGCAATGGGGCCACCCGAAGCCTCGCTCCTCTCCTCTCTTGATTATTTTTAATCCTCGTGCTGCATTAGTAAATTGATAGGAGATCATATCATATTTGCTTGCTTTAAACTTTTTTTTCCTTTACATTTCTTTAGTTTCTTCATATTCTGGTTTCTTGCCTAGGCAAATGATGTCATAGATTCCAGGAGTGTTCAGCAGGGGAGGAGGAGCTTTCTCAGTTCAAGGGTCACTAAAGGAAAACATTTTTTTGCTGAAATGACTGTTTACAGGGTATAGAGACATAAAAGTTAACTGATTCCTTTTAAAAAATGATTACAAATAGATAAAAATCAATCATATAATGTGCTTGCAGGTTAGTCTCACTTTTAAACTGGTTTCATGTTCCTGTGAACTAGAGAGACACACAGAACAAAAACAAACAAATCCAGGGCAGTGTTTTGTTTTTAAAATGAATCTGATTGGTTCTGTTAAGTTTTAGACACACAGTAATGACCGCTTAGACCTACAGTGAAAAGCTCCCAGTACTGTGGTTATAAGGAAACAGACAACCAGGAAGTGTGGAGATCACAGCAGAATTACAGCCACTTCAAAGCAAAAACGAGCAATAAGGACATGAAACCAGTACTGCAGTAAGGTAAAGGAAGCTATTTAGCAAAAAAAAAAATTCCTTTAGTGATCCTTTAAGCACACACTCGCCTGCTTGAATACCTGAGCTAAGGGCAGACGGATTCCAGGAAGTAAATGCTACATGAATCATTTGCCCTTACTCAAGATGGCCACACGCAGAAATTCTAGAGGGGGATATTTTTGTGTGATTTTTCAGCAAAATAAAGTGTAGAGACATGAATGGATGGCGTTTACTTTGAATATTAAAAATGAATTAGAGTTTTTGGTTTGTGGTGCGCAGACGCAGTGAAGACCACTTTAAGTATGGCACCTCATCAAAATGGGCTTTGCGTGTCCTAATACAAGGACCTAATGTATTATACCTGAACCTCTGGACAAGTTTAAAAGAAAAGCTGCACTAAAAGTAAGGCAAGGGCTACCAATGCTGAAAATGCTTCTTGCCTGGCTTTCTTGAATGCTTTCCTAGTCACTGACCTAGACCAAGCTTGCGGATGAAAAAGAGTGATCTGTATGTTTGTTTCAGATCAGGGACTCCAATTGCTAAAGTTAAAGGAGGATCGTGACAGCACGGCAACTAGAATTTCCAGCAATGACCGGCTTTCCTGTGCACAGGATAAAAGCCTCTGTACTAAAATCTATGCAATACAGCCACCTGCAGGCAACAACTAGGTAATGCATCCACCTAGAAGATTGGTGCACCATGTGCTTTCTTTTCAATAAAACTGTGTTTCAGATTTTAGATTGTTTATCATTTAAATGCAATTAAATCAGAACTAAATGCAAGTATTTGAACATTTTAGCAGACTTACTTAACAAAACGCCCATTCAAGCGACGCAACAGCCGCAATCTCTTCCAGGTTCCGAGTCCTTGATCTTGACTGGCCAGGCTGGGATGACACAACCAGAGCGCCCAACTGTCCCTGACTTCGAGGGACTGTCCCTGATTTGGAGCAATGTCCCTCTGTCCCTCATTCCTCCTCATTTGTCCCTCTTTTCGGTCTGATCTATTATACATGTACCGTATTTATCGGCGTATACCGCGCACTTTTTTGCCCTGAAATTCAGGGCAAAATCGTGGGTGCGCGATATACGCCGATACCCGCGCCGAGTTTGAATCACTGCGCCGGCATATACCGAGCGCAGTACACTCGGGTATAGTCAGGCAGGCTCGGCTCCTCTTGTGGTCACGTCCTGGACGTACAGGACGTGACCGCGAGAGGAGCCGAGCCTGCTCGACTATACCCGAGTGTACTGCGCTCGGTATATGCCGGTGCAGTGGTTCAAACTCAGCGCGGGAAGTGGGGATCGAGCGGGGAGGACACCGCAGAAGGACGCCGGACCCGACGAGGACACCACTGAAGCCGCATGACGGACGCCGGACCCGGAGAGGCCGCCGATGGACGCCGCGCAAGACACCAAAACTGTAAGTACTAAAATGTTTTTTTTTACAGTATACGTCGGAGCACGCAATACCCCGATAAATACGGTATATTCTAGTAGTGGTAAAAAAAAAAAAAGCACTTGTGGGTTTAACCAATCTTATTTTTTGGTACAATTCTCCTTTAAGGGGGCGTGGCCAGTGCCTGCATACTTTTGCAGATAAGTGTCCCTCATTCCCATCTTAAAAAGTTGGGAGGTATGCACAACTCCCATGTATTTTATTTATTCCTGCACTAAAGGCTGGCTGAAAATGTACACTGAACTATGCGATATAGAAAATAACCCGCCAGGAAATCCAGCTTTCCGTCTGAGCAGAAAGATGACACCACAGAGCTTTTTCTGCACTGATACCCCAAGCAGTGTTACCAGCCCTACCACATTCTGCTCTACTGGACTACAAATCAGTGGCATCATTAGGGTTGGTGTCATCCCCCCCCCCTTTTATCGGGTTAGCAGCCCAGCGTTGGAGCTCCTTGTGGCGGCCAATAAGGCCTGCAGGCAGTATTAGGGTTAGAGCATAGCAGGTTGGACAGTTCCTAATGGCTCAGTCCCTAGGAACAGTAATGGATAATGACCAACAGGCCCTCAGACCAGACCCAGAGAAATTACAACAGTGATACCTTCGGCTGGACGTTCAATTACTCTGGGTTGCCCGGGGTGACTGGCCAGTAGTGTTGCACGTCTGAAACCTGGCAGTGGCTCCGTCTTTCTCTCTCTGGTGGTGTTGGGCAGCAGCGTGGCTCTCTCTGGTGGGGATCGGCAGTAGCGTGGCTCTTTCTCTGGTGGTGCTGGGCAGCAGCGTGGCTCTCTCACAGGTGGTGCTGGGCAGTAGCGTGGCTCTCTCACTGGTGGTGCTGGGCAGCAATGTGGCTCTCTCACAGGTGGTGCTGGGCAGTAGCGTGGCTCTCTCACTGGTGGTGCTGGGCAGCAGCGTGGCTCTCTCACTGGTGGTGCTGGGCAGCAATGTGGCTCTCTCACAGGTGGTGCTGGGCAGTAGCGTGGCTCTCTCACTGGTGGTGCTGGGCAGCAGCGTGGCTCTCTCTCTGGTGGGGCTGGGTAGCAGCATGGCTCTCTCACTGGTGGTGCTGGGCTGCAATGTGGCTCTCACTCTGGTGGGGCTGGGCTGCAGCGTGGCTCTCTTTCTGGTGGTGCTGGGTAGCAGCATGGCTCTCTCACTGGTGGTGCTGGGTTGCAGTGTGGCTCTCTCTCTGGTGGGGCTGGGCAGCAGTGTGGCTCTCTCTCTGGTGGGGCTGGGCAGCAGCGTGGCTCTCTCTCTGGTGGTGCTGGGCAGCAATGTGGCCCTCTCTCTGGTGGTGCTGGGCTGCAGTGTGGCTCTCTCTCTGGTGGGGCTGGGCAGCAGCGTGGCCCTTTCTCTGGCTTCCACAGTACAGTCCTCTCTTTCTTTTTCCTGTCTCCTGTATCACTCACTCAGCTATTTCCTGGGTTCCAGCCCCCCCCCCAGCAGAATGCATGCTGGGGGCTGTAGTCTGCTCCCTGTGGACAACAGTGGGGGCCGCCAATCTTGTGGGACTACATGTCTCATGATGCTCCCCTAGTCTCTTCTGATTGGTCCTCAGGTGTGGCCAAAGGGGAGGGAAACAAAGTAGGCAGCAAGCTGGGTGGTGAACCTGATGAGAGCCACTCTCTTTTCACCCCCACTACTGACAGGAGAAAGGGGGGGCAAGCGGGGGTAGCCTACTGTCACCACTTCACTGATGGAAGGAGGGGGGGTGGGCGCAACCTGCTACAACTACTTCCTTGATGGTGTCACCCCTCTGTCAGGTGTCACCCAGGTACAATCTGCACCCCCATAGCAATGCCACTGCTACAGATCACCCATCGTTCACATCTTCATAGCATGGAGGAATTCTGTAGCCCAACAGGGCAAAACTAGGCAGGGCTGATAGCAGAGCTTGTAAATTTCAGTACAGAAAGGTACTACCAGGGACGATCCTAGGGTCACAGGCACCTGGGTGCAGAAATATTTCTGGCGCCCCCACATGGGCGTCTTAATTTTACTAACTCCTCCCCTTTACACATGTTTCTATGGCAATGACTCAACCACAGAGATGCTCCCCCACAAAGTCTTCATTACCCTGGGATCCTTACATGATCTCTTAACAATAAACAAAATACAGGAAGAGAAGCAGAGTACTTTATTGGGACCCGGAGGGGGCCTCTGTGATGGACACAGAGAAGGCTTCTGTTAGACAGTCTGTTAGATGTTCGGCGCCCCCACCTCTGCAGGCGCCTGGGTGCAATGCACCCTGCCTAGGATCGGCCCTGGGTACTACAGTACATTGTCAAACATGGTAAGTTAAAGGGATGCCAATATTATATATTAGAGTATCTAAATTAAGATGTTTTTAATTAACTACTGAAACCCCAAGATTCCCCCCTATTTTCTATGCATTTTGTAAGTGTTACATGATCATTTTTGCCCATAACATTAAAAAGCACTTACACTCACCTTATTACTCGCTGCAGCAATCTCCGTGCAACTGATCTCCTAAAGCCGCTTCTTTCCGCCACTCCATTGGTGGTACGCTAATCAAGTACAATGTAGGATCAGCCTGCATTGTAATTTAGGACGCTGAGGGCCCATCCACTACCCGGAGCACTGTAGTGGAGAGGAGAGCGCTGGATGCCAGGGGAGTGAGAGATAAGGAAAGTAAAAGTGCTTTTTAATGCTACTCTAAACAAAAATGAGCATTTAACCCTTGCATGTAGGAGGGGGGTGACCACTTAAAGGGTAGCTTTGAACTTTTCCCAGCATTAAATTCTCTATAGGTAATTTCTAAATTGAAAAAAATTGTGTTCGTATTGTGCTCTGTGTGTTTTTTTGTTATAACTATTACATTTCCATTTGTAATAACTATTGTGTTTTACTATATAGTAACTATACGATTTACTATACTATTTACTTAACCACTTCCATACCGTAGGACGTTGTATGAAGTCCTGGACTTCAGTGGGGGATATCTGAATAATGTCTGCAGCTACAGGCATCATTTAGATGTCCTTCTTTTCAGGTGGCGATTCTGCGTACTATAAGAATGATCATAGCGGCGGTTCGGCTGCATGATCGTTCTTATAGGCGGCGGGAGGGGACATCCCCCCTCCCGCCGCCATCCGGTGCTTCTCCGGGCTCTCTTGTGCCATTGGAGGCCTGGAGAACGAATCGGCTGCCGCTGAATGAAGAGCATAGAGATAACCAGTGACCAGATGGTTATGACGTCATGACGTCACGCCCGGGTACCCGGAAGTAAACAAAGCCACAATCGCGGCTGAAAGCATGAGATCGGTGAATTTTCGGTCTTATTTTACCCCCCCCGAATCTCTCCATAAAGAGGAACTGTCGCACACTATTCCTATTACAAGGGATGTTTACATTCCTTGTAATAGGAATATAAGTGATAAAAAAAAAGTGTAAAAATTAAAAAAAATAAGTAAACTAAAATATATAAAAAAAAATATTTAAAACGCCCGTCCCTAGTAGCTCACGCTCAGAAGCGAACGTGCACGTAAGTCCCGCCCACATATGTAAACGCCTTTCAAACCACGCATTTGAGGTATCGCCGCGTTCTAGCACTAGACCTCCTCTGTAACTCTAAACTGGTAACCTGTAAAAAAAATTAAAGCGTCGCCTATGGAGATTTTTAAGTATCGAAGTTTGGCGCCATTCATTGAGTGTGCGCAATTTTAAAGCGTGATAAGTTAGGTATCTATTTACTCGGCGTAACATCATCTTTCACATTATACAAAAAAATTGGGCTAACTTTACTGTTTAGTTATTTTTTAATTAATGAAACCGTTTTTTTTTTTTTTTTATTATTGCGCAAATACCGTGCGAGATAAAAAGTTGCAATGACCGCCACTTTATTCCTTAGGGTGTCTGCAAAAAATATATATATATATATATATATATATATATATATATATATATATATATAAAATGTTTGGGGGTTCTGAGTAATTTTCTAGCAAAAAATTTATGATTTTTACATGAAGGAGAGAAGTGCCAGAATAGGCGCGGTATGGAAGTGGTTAATATATTATATTTTAAAAGTTATATACCGTATTTATCGGCGTATATACCGAGCACTTCAGGGCAAAATCGTGGGTGCGCGATATACGCCGATACCCGCGCTGTGTTTGAACCACTGCGCCGACATATAACGAGCACAGTACACTCGGGTATAGTCGGGCAGGCTCGGCTCCTCTCGCGGTCACAACCTGTGCGTCCTGTACATCCTTTACGCGAGAGGAGCCAAGCCCGCCCGACTATACCCGAGTGTACTGCGCTCGGTATATGTCGGCGCAGTGGTTTGAACACAGCGCGGGAATCAGGGATAGAGCGGGGACACCACGAAGGACGCCGGACCGGACAAGGCCAGGGGGTGCGCGCTATACGCCGGGGCGCGTTATAGCCTGATAAATACGGTACACACAAAAAGCTTTAGGAAGATTAATTGCCTGCATCCTCAGAAATACTTACACTTCATACAAAAAAGGTGCACTATAACTGACATTACATATGAAGTATTGCTAGAATTGGATGACGATCCACCATCATCAATAATTATAAGGATCCCAGCACCTTGAAGAAAAAGAGAGGATACTCTAACACCATCTGTACAATCTCATTGTATGTGCTGCAAGAGCGACACCTAATGGTCACAACTACATATTACAGAATACAAGACTTTGGCAAAAACAATATTCATATGTGAAAAAAAGGATAAAATATTCACAAGCACAGACAGCATGTAAATTCCCATTTATATATATATATATATATATATATATATATATATATATATATATATATATATATATATATATAAAATAAAAAAAAGGAGTCAAGCTTTTAAATGAAACACTTATTCAAGGCGAGATACATTTTCCATAGCACTCCCTTGGACTTGAAAAGCCCAACTTCCTAAATCAAAGTCTACATGTTAAATATATTATACATGGAAAGGCAAATGAGCACCGTTCCACTTAAATAAATCTTTCTTCCACATCTTTTTATTTGGCGGCCTTCCTTTTCAACAGAGCGGGGTTTGTCTGGCTGAGAGAACCATAAGCACAGGTAACGGAACCAGACTGGCTGAATGGGTGACTAATCCCCTTATTTTAATAACCCGTCTGTCGGTATGTCACGCTCGTTTCAAAGCTAAACTTCAGGCAGAGAGTCAAATACGAACCAGCAGATATATATTTATTTTGAACAGCCTCACCTACTTAAAAAAAATGTTATTCTGTTCAGCCAGACTTGTGATCAAGCCTTGCCAGACAGAAAGAACTGGGACTTTCTGCAGACCATTCTGCACCAATAGAAAGCTATTATGAAAAAAAAAAAAAAAAAGCAGGACCTTATCTAGGTCAGTGTAAAAAAAAAAAAAAATTACAGATTTTATTTAAATATGTGTAAATTGGATCAAAAGGTATCTTGTTTATCTTTCGCAGAGTCTTCTTGTTTCTAACAAACTACAAGAGCGACACCTAATGGTCACAACTATATATTACAGAATACAAGACTGGAAAAAACAATATTCATATGTGAAAAAAAGGATACAATATTCACAAGCACAGAAAGCATGTAAATTTCCATTTATCTAAAAAAAAAATAGAAGTCAAGTTTTTAAATGAAACACTTATTCAAGGCGAGATCCATTTTCCATAGCACTCCCTCGGACTTGCAAATAATTATATTGCACAGGCAATGTTTGGGGGATATGTCAAAAATCACCACCAATTTAAAGATGAATTCCAGCCAAGTAAATGAATACAGCCGTGGCCAAAAGTTTTGAGAAGGACACAAATATTAACCACTTAAGCCCTGGGCCATTTTGCAGCTAAAGGACCAGGTCCCTTTTTGCGATTCGGCACTGCGTCGCTTTAACTGACAATTGCGCGGTCGTGCGACGTGGCTCCCAAACAAAATTGATGTCCTTTTTTTTCCCCCACAAATAGAGCTTTCTTTTGGTGGTATTTGATCACCTCTGCGTTTTTTTTTTGTGCTACAAACAAAAATATAGCAACAATTTTGAAAAAAAATTCTATTTTTTTTACTTTTTGCTATAATAAATATCCCCCAAAAATATAAAAAAAAAAAAATGTTTTCCTCAGTTTAGGCCGATACGTATTCTTCTACATATTTTTGGTAAAAATAAAATAAAAATGCAAAGGTGTTTATTGATTGGTTTGCGCAAAAGTTATAGCGTTTACAAAATAAGGGATAGTTTTATGGCATTTTTATTTTTTTTACTAGCAATGGCGGCGATCAGTGATTTTTTTTTGTGACTGCGACATTATGGCGGACACATCGGACACTTTTGACACATTTTTGGGACCATTGGCATTTTCACAGCGATCAGTGCTATAAAAATGCACTGATACTGTGATAAATGACACTGGCAGTGAAGGGGTTAACCACTAGGTGGCGCTGTAGGTGTTAAGTGTTCCCTGCATAGTGTTTCTTACTGTTCTAACTGTTCTTATCTAAGCAAAAGTCTACCTTATATTTAAATTTTATGTATGATCGCTGGTATAACTGGAATACATTAAAGCGGAGTTCCGGCCACAATTTCAGTTTTTAAATATAAATACCCCTGTAATACACAAGCTTAATGTATTCTAGTAAAGTTAGTCTGTAAACTAAGGTCCATTTTGTTAGGTTGTTACAGCATTTAGACACTTTATAAAATAGAAATTGACTGGGGCCATCTTAAGTGTGTGTATCATGAAGCCAGACTGTATGACTTCCTGGATTTCAGCCTTGCAAATCTCGCACATGCTCAGTGCTGCACAAGCAGTGTCAGATCAGGTTTCAGCACCTGTGCTGTCCAAGTCACATGATTCTTTGAGACTGGGGAGTGCACAGACTCCTGGAAAGTTACACCCACTACATTCCCAGGAGTCTGTGTGGTGTAGGTTAGGAAGCATTAAGCACCTAGGTGCAGGAAGAGGGAAGATTAACTATTCTTCCCAGCAACAACACTTTGAAGGCATTTAAAAAAAAAAAAAAAAATTTGTAAAGGACTAATGACATTTTTTTAAAACTACTGATGTAATGTTATATTTATGGGTGGAACTCCACTTTAAATAGGAAAAGATTATGATTAATCTACCGCTGATGTGGGGTTCATTATCATGGTGTGTTGACCCTTCTTTTTCAAGACCTCTGCAATTCTCCCCGGCATGCTGTTCATCAACTTCTGGGTCACATCCTGACTGATGGCAGCCCGTTCTTCCATAATCAATGCTTGGAGTTTGTCAGAATTTGTGTGTGTTTTTTTTTTTTGTTCACCTGCCTCTTGAGGACTGACCACAAGTTCTCGATGGGATTAAGGTCTGGGGAGCTTCATGGCCATGAACCCAAAATGTTGCCGTTTTGTTCCCTGAGTCACTTCGGTATGACTTTTGCCCTATGGCACGGCGCTCCATCATGCTGGAAAAGGCATTGTTCATCACCAGACTGTTCTTGGATGGTTGGGAGAAGTTTCTCTCGGATGTTTTTGTACCATTCTTTATTCATGGCTGTGTTCTTATTCAAAATTGTGATTGAGCCCACTCCCTTGCCTGAGAAGCAACCCCCACTGTTGGCATGACACAGGACTGATGGCAGTGCTCACCTTTACTTCTCCAGACAGGGGGCCAGATCCACGTACATGCGCCTATCTTTAGGCGGGCGTAGCGTATCTCAGAAACGCTACGCCGCCGTAACTTAGAAAGGCGAGTACTGTATTCACAAAGAAGTTACGGCGGTGTAGCGTATAGATACGCCAATTGTAACTTCTTTGTGGATCTGGCCCAAAGTTTTTTCTGGGTGCCCCAAAGAATCGGAAAGGGGATTCATCAGAGAAAATGATTACCCCAGTCCTCAGCAGTCCAATCCTTGTACTAGGTTGTCCGGATACCACTTTTTTAAGACCGAGTACAAGTACCGAAACTTTTTTTTCAAGTACTCGCCGATACCGATACTTTTTTTAAATGTCAGGTGATAGTTTCTCAAAGCACAATACAGATTAGGTGGCACGGATAGGATTAGGTGGCACTGATAGATGGCTGACTGGCACTGGCAGATGACACTGATGGCTGGCTGGCACTGGCAGGTGACACCGACAGCTGGCGGGCACTGGCAGGTGGCACTGATGACTGGCAGGTGGCATGGACAGCTGGCGGGGACTGATGGCTGGGGGGCACTGGCAGGTGGCACTGATGGCTAGCAGGCACTGATGGGTGACATTTATGGGCACTGATGGGCAGGCACTAAAATGCCATTAGGGAAGGCTGCCTGCAACACCCATGCTGGTACTCCTTGCCCTCGGCCGCATAACAGCAGTGGCCATCTTGTTACACCCATCCCAAACTATATGGGCTGGGTGTAACAAGATGTCCGCTGCTGGCATACTGTGGCCGAGTGTAGGGTGTACCAAGATGGGCGTCTCTGACAGCAAAAGGGAGCATCATTTCCGCGACCGAATGTGATCGCTACGGTCACCCTGAACATTGCACTCCCTGCCAACTCGACGCGCCGCCAGTTCCCCCTGCCAGGTATCGGCAAAGGCATTGGGAGCATTTGTGTGAGTACAGGTACTTGTGTAAATGCTCATTATCTGTCCCGATACCGATACTAGTATTGGGACAACCCTACCTTGTACCTTTTTCAGTCTGTCCCTGATGTTTTTCCTGGAGAGAAGCGATTTCTTTGCTGCCCTTCTTAACACCGGGCCATCCTCCAAGAGTCTTCTCCTCCCTGTGCATGCAGATGTACTCACACCTGCCTGCTGCCATCCCTGAGCAAGCTCTGCATATGTGCGACTTAAAAGTAGTTCATGCATCTACTTTGTTCGGACTTACATGCAACTTGAGGGCCATAGACTTCAATGTTAACCCTCAATAGTTGCATGGAAATTGTACCTGAATGTTTTACATGTAACAGTGGGTCCAACTTTGCATAGGGACAACAAGTCACACCCATCCAGCGATGCGTTTGGAGTCATACAAATATGAATGGAGGCTTAAGCCTCATACACACGATCGGATTTTCTGCAGACAAATCGTAGGACTTTTGTCCGAAGGGCGTTGGCCAGGGACTTGTTTTGTATACAAACGGCACACAATTGTCAGCCAACAAACACAAAACTATGTGTTTTTTCAGCTCTTTATGCCACCCTTTGGGCACCTTTTGCTAATGTTGTGTTTGGTGAGCACTGATTCCGAGCATGTGTGTTTGTACTTTGGGCTTGTGTACACACGATTAAAAAAATCCGACAACACACAATTGTTGGCGGAAAATTTTCAAGCGTGCTATCCCACATTTGTCCATGGAAAATCAGATAACCTGAGACAGGTATTTGCACTATTTCAGAGTTCGGATCCCAGCGGGGAATCCAGCCTGTGACGTCGTCACCCCCCCCTTTCCCCGCTGTCTTCTGGGAAACACTGTTCCAAGGAGAGAGCGGGGACCAGTGACGGCGCGCCACGATCCTCGCGCATGCGCAGTAGTGAAGCCACAAGGCTTCACTTCCTGGTTCCCTCACCGAAGATGGCGGCAGAAACAGCCGAGGACCGAGCGATTGCTCAGCCTCGGCTGCTGACATTGAGGGCGCGCTGGACAGGTAAGTGTCTATTTTTTAAAAGTCAGCAGCTGCCGTATTTGTAGCTGCTGGCTTTTATAAAAAAAAAAAAAAAAAAAATTGTCCGAACCTCCGCTTTAATGTTGTTTTATACCTGCCTTTCTTATTGAAATACATTCTTTGCTTCACATGAGTATATCATGGCAATTTGAGTTTTGTGGTCTATAAACAAATAATAAGCTTTTTACATCAAAGAAGCTAAAAGCAGAGCCTGGAAAACAAAATGTAAAGCCTGCCGGTTTGAAAGAATACAAAATATTAAATATTCAAAATGTTATATTTAATGGACTAAAACAATTTTATTTATTTTTTACTAGCACCAGACTTCATATTGGTCCAAGTTTTAAGCTTTTAATCCATTTTAATGTCCTACTTTAAGTTTTGCCATCTTTGGAAGTTTGGTATACGCCAAGGACATTGCGAATTGCAATAAAAAAAAGGGAGGACTTCAGCGTTGCAGATAAAACAGTGTACAGTTAAATACCAATCACCATTCAACACACTTAATAATAGCACATAACTTATATAACAGCAATATAGAGAGCAATGATATGCGCTAACCCACAGCAATCAAATTTAAAGAGCTACTGTCCATTCAGGGCAAAGTGACCGTGTCTCCTGATAGCTCACCATAGCAAGGTAAACTCTCCGATCCATACTCCCTTCATAATTCAGAAGTTAACTCTGAGTAAGCTCTAGCATCAGAGCTTGTTTAAGAATAAGATATCGCTGTGACAGTATATAGGCCTAGCGATTGGTCATTCAGGCATGTAACCTGTCACACAAGAAGGGATGGACTGGCCATTGGGACTACACTACAGGGAGTTTCCCGGTGGGCCGATGGCTCAGTGGACCGGCTTCAGTGACAGCTATGGCCTGGGAGTTTCTTACTTATGCCTAATCTTGTCCCATGAGGGGGGCACCAAACTGATTCTTTGCCCCGGGAGAAATAATGTCTAGCTTCCCCACTGGTAATGCCTATAAGAGTACCAGTACCAGCTGTTCTACTCTAATAAAGTAAAATGGCTAGTGGCTAGTGAAGGGGGAGAGGGGGCTTGGGTGGCCGGGGGGGTGCGGGAGTTGTCCAGCTGCTGTGGGAGAGACCTTTTAAAGTGGGCCAGTCTGGATGAAGTCCAGGGCCAAATTTTTGTCCCAGTCCAGCCATGCACATAAGGCAGGTCACATGGCCCCCTACATCATGAAGTCCTGTCACGTTAGGATCGGGAGAGGGGGGTTGGACAGGGAGTGAATGAAGGCACTGTCACTTTTCTCTGAATGGCAGTTTAGTGAAGTCATATGCACTGAATGATAACTGATCACTGTTGGGTATATAAGTTATGGAACAATGCTCTTACCTTCTATCAATACAAGATGTACAAATATTTGAACGTTTGTCGTTAGTGTTATGCAAGAACTCATTTACTTACAGCAGCAAAAAACACAACTCTGAATCCATTTTGGTTAAATTATTAACAGAATACTTGGAAAACGCACCTCCACTATTCTCTGACAAATCTAAATATTTCAAGGCTGGGCAGTAAAACTGTCAATATATACCTTTTTCTGAGCAAACCTTGTCCCTTACCATGGGGAGACTATATGGTGTGAGCTTCTATGACAGCATTCTGTAGACAAAGCTAGCTCTTCAGTTCCCCAATACTATTCAAAGCACAAAGGTTAATGTAAGGCCCTGCATACATTAAAGCAGAAATAGTTGTCATTGTATGCTCTTTAACCACTTCAGCCCCGGAGAATTTGGCTGCCAAATGACGGGCCACTTTTTTGCGATTCGGCACTGCATCGCTTTAACTGACAATTGCGCTGTCGTGCGGCGTGGCTCCCAAACAAAATTAACTTCTCTTTTTCCCACAACTAGAGCTTTTTTTTGGTGGTATTTGATCACCTCTGCGGTATTTTGGGACCATTCACATTTATATAGCTATCAGTATAAAAATGCACGGATTACTGTATAAATGAGACTGGCAGTAAAGGGGTTAGCCACTAGGGGGCTAGGAAGGGGTTAAGTGCGTCCTAGGGATGTGTTCTAACTGTGGGGGGCGGGGCTTACTGTGATACGTCACTGATCACTGCTCCCGATTAGAGGGAGCAGACGATCAGTGTCGTGTCACTAGGCAGAACAGGGAGATGCCTTTTTTTTCAATGGCATCCCCCTGCTCTGTGACCCGATCGTGGGACACTGGCGGACATCGAGTCCGCGGGCACGGTCATGGAGACCCCAGCGGGCACGTGCCCACTAGGAGGCAGATTCAAAGCAATGTATATATATATATATATATACACGTTGCTTTGCCTGCCCATGCCATTCTGCCAACGTATAAGTGTGTGAGGCAGTCGGCAATCGGTTAATCTGTACTTGATCAGCTATGGCACCAGCCATTTCATGGCTTGACAATTCTGTTGAGAGCAACCGTCTCAGCCTTTCAGTGAGCCGCTGAGAGCCTGAGATGGCCGCTCCCCGCCTCTCCACAGCTCAGCGCTCCAGTGAGCACAGAGGCGCAGCTCTCTGCTCGTGGAGGTGAGAGAACCAAGTGATTGGCGATGTTCGATCGCTCGGTTCTCAGTGTAGAGGCGCCGGGGAACACATGTAGCAACGGACCAATGCTGTATCCACCTAGGTAAGTATGATGAGGGAAAACCCCCAAACCCATACTTCTCTTTTATGCAATAAGACCCCTTTCACATTGAGGCATTTTTCATGCGGTACAGCGCTAAAAATAGCGCTGCTATACCGCATGAAAAAATCATGCCCTGCAGGCTTCAATGTGAAAGCCCGAAGGCTTTCACACTGAAGCGGTGCGGTAGCAGGAGCGCTCCAAAAGTCCTGCTAGCCGCATCTTTGGAGCGGTATAGGAGCGGGGTGTTTACCGCTCCTATACCGCGCCTTTCCATCGAAATCAATGGGAAACCGCGGTAATACCCCCCGCAATGCGGGCGGTATTAACCCTTTTTCGGCCACTAGCGGGGGTTAAAACCTCACCGCTAGCGCCCGAATATCGCGGTAAATATGACGGTATAGCGGTGCTAAAAATAGCGCGGCTATACCGTCACCGCACCTCCGCTGCCCAATGTGAAAGCAGCCTTAGTAAAGTGGTAGAACTGGGTGAGAGCTCCCTCCAGTGGCTGAGCTACAAATCTTCATATATTTATTAACTTTAAATTCTGAATCAGTGATTATACAAACATATGAAAGTCATAGCAGGATAATTCTTTACTTGGTTTTACTACCCAGCCTTTAACCCTTTCCTTTCTTACAGTCTTGAATCCTAGAGTACCTGGCTCGGTCACACAAGTGACACTACAATTTTACAACAATCAATGCCACAAGTCACTAAACAAGATGGAGCACAGTGACAAGTTCTACAACTCACTAAATGACCATTTCTATATGGAAAAAAATACATTTTACAGTACTGTACAAAACTAACATGTTCATCTAGGTAGAATATTTTACACAACCAATATCATAATTTGATCTAAGTCTCCCCGTACAATAGATTTTTCACAGTTTTAAAATGTAATGTGTAATTTCAGCACTTTACTTGTGGCTGCAGTCAATTTCAAGGACTAACTGATTTGCTGTTAGTCTGAAGTTTTAGATAGGAGATGCTCCAGCCTGGAAGTATTGTGTTGGCTTCTTACAACCACCACTAGAGGGGGCTGAACTGAAGAAGGGATGGACTACTCATTATCACAATACAAAGTCCATCTCATCTTTTCTACAGCGCCCTCAAGTGGTGCCTAGGAGCAGGTGCTTCAAGAGGACATAGTGTAGATATGCTCTAGTTTGTGAATAATGGCCAGAAAAACCACAGAATGTGAAAATTCCCAGTTACACCTACCAGTAACGATGTATCTGGAAATCTTCCAGGACGGCAAATCTAAAAAGTAGGCCTGCTGTCCTAGAAATTGATTGGGGAAATGTAGTGTTCCCCTACACTATTCAGTGGAAAAGTGTCTCCTTACATTGGTGGTCAGTCATTAAAAACAAACCCGCTTGCACTGGTGATCAGAGAAGACGTGACCCTAGTGGGAAATTGTTCCCTTACATTGGCAGTTATTATATAAAGGAAATCAATCTGGTATTGCTCAATGCCCAGGGAACACCGAGCAAACTCTAGAGCAGTGGTTTTGCCCTTTGCTTGCCTTTATCAGGCCATTGAGACACTATTCCTTCCGTATGAACACTGGGGCATGTCACTGACACCAACAATAGGGCAATATTCCTCCCACTGACACAATGATGGGACACTATTGTTCCCACTGACGCAATGATGGGACACTATTCTTCCCACTGACACAATGATGGGACACTATTCCTCCCACTGACACAATGATGGGACACTATTCCTCACACTGACACAATGATGGGACACTATTTCTCACACTGACACCAGCTGCATGGCCCTATTCTTCCCACTGACGCAATGATGGGACACTATTCTTCCCACTGACGCAATGATGGGACACTATTCTTCCCACTGACACAATGATGGGACACTATTCCTCCCACTGACACAATGATGGGACACTATTTCTCACACTGATACAATGATGGGACACTATTCTTTCCACTGACACAATGATGGTACACTATTCTTTCCACTGACACAATGATGGGACACTATTCTTCCCACTGACGCAATGATGGGACACTATTCTTCCCACTGACGGGACACTATTCCTCACACTGACACAATGATGGGACACTATTCCTCACACTGACACCAGCTGCATGGCCCTATTCTTCCCACTGACGCAATGATGGGACACTATTCTTCCCACTGACGCAATGATGGGACACTATTCTTCCCACTGACACAATGATGGGACACTATTCCTCCCACTGACACAATGATGGGACACTATTCTTCCCACTGACACAATGATGGGACACTATTCTTCCCACTGACACAATGATGGGACACTATTCTTCCCACTGACACAATGACGGGACACTATTCCTCACACTGACACAATGATGGGACACTATTCCTCACACTGACACCAGCTGCATGGCCCTATTCTTCTCACGGACACCAATGATGGGGAACTATTCCCGGCCCTGATACCAACATTGTAGCACTATTCCTCCCACTGACGCCTATAACGGGGCACTTTTCCAGCCCCCGATACCAACAACTGGGCACTCTATTTCCACTGACACCAATGATGGCGTACTATTTCTTCTCCTGATACCAACAATGCAGCAATATTGCTTCCACTGACACTAATGACATGGCACTTTTCCCGCCCCTGATACCAACAATGGAGCACTATTCTTCCCACTGACACCAATGATGGGGCACATTTCCCTTCCCAGATACTAACAACAGGGCACTATTCTTCCAACCAACAGCAATGATGGGGCCCTATTCCCTCACGAATACCAACAATGTGGCTTTATTCTTCCCTCTGACAGTAATGATGGGACATCATTCCTCCCACTGACACCAACTTCAGTACCCTATTCTTCCCACTGACACCAATGATGGGGCACCATTTCCTCCCTTGATTCCAACAATGGGGCACTATTCCTCCCAATGATAAGGGCACTATTTATTGCCCCAAAACCAACAATGGGGCAATAGTCCTCCCATTATTACAAATGATGGGGCATTATTTACTCCCATAGACACCATCTACCCCACTAGCTACAGTCCGGCCTCCTCAAAGTCTGAAGGACAGTTAACTGGCGCTTGGTTCAAAAAAATTGGGAGACCCCTGCTCTAGAGGAACCCTAATTGGGAAATACTGCTATAATTCCAGACTGGAGCACACATTGTTTGAAACTTTTAGAAGTTAAACAGTCATCTCTTGCAATTGAGGAAACTGCTGGAACAAGTGCTGAAAGTTGACCTATTTATTTTAGAAAGGTCAGCACTCCCAAAACTGAAATTACATTTTAATTAGATACCAGAGGGCTTCATCATCCACCCTTTTAAATATATATATATTAGGACCTTTGTGATCAAGCTCTCTGTTCCCAGTACCGTCCAGCTGGAGTTTTCATGTATTCTTAAGCACTTCATTAGCTTAGTGACCTCTTGCTGCAGCAAAAGAAGTGATAATCCTTTGTATGTAGAGGTCAAAATAAGAAAACCCAGTGGGGAGAACTTACTGCTGGAACTACAAAGAGATATAAAAAATCTAGCGGTTGATTGAAGCCATCTCTACCTGCCATCTCTCTAACTGTACAGACTGGCTCTTTAAAGGCCCTGTCACCACTCCAAGTCTATTAAGATGAAGAGGTTTTGTTAAGGCACTTACAATAAATGCCTTTTATTTCTGATTAACGTGCCCCGCAAACACGTAGAGAAGTGCTCTGGGCGGACGCCGTGCTTGAGCTGTATAAACTGCTTCACATAAGGATTCTCCAGCCGCTGCCTGGAGCAGAGGTGACGTCAGGGCCGGGGAGGAGCAGCCGTTGCCTCAGGCTAAAGCAGTGATCTTCAAACACTCCGGCAAAGCGTCGCAGGCACAGCGGAACATCAGATGAGTTTTTAAAGCACTTTTATCAGAAAAACTTAAAAAGAAAGGCGGCCACTGCTTCTGCATTGCAAGCGCTTTAACAAAACCTTTTCATCTTGGTAGTCTTGAAGTCGGGACAGGTTCTCTTGAAACAACAAGCACTAACACATTCATCACTGAACACCAAAGAGATACGGTTATAGTATTGAAAAAAAAAAAAATACACCTTTTACAAATGTATTATACACCACTATAATAAAAATTGTTGTTTTTTTGTACTTCTATTAAGATTTAAAAAAGGAGGGTAAGTAAAAACTGCCCTGTAAACGTTCGTGTGATAAAGACATAGAGACGGTAGTGTAATCCCAGCTGTGTGCGCTACAGGCGGAAACTAGAACCAGTTTTGTATTGGATGTAGATTTTACGTGGAACTTGGTTTATTCTAGAGTGGAATAGAAAGTTTGTGTCTTGTATGCATGGCGCCTCTCTTAGTTTTGTTGCCTGCGTTTCGCAGATCTCATTTTTTCAAAGCGCGACTCCATTTCTTCCAAGACTCGGGGGGTGTACCGGACCACCAGTTTTACCTTGCCTTGGGCGGCTTTCAGGAGCTCCACCGCTTTTTCATGATGTTCGCCTTCCACGCTCTGCGAAAGAGAAAAATATGATGAGCAATCTTATTTCAAAGTCAGAGAATATAGTACAGTATCGAGAGTCAGTGAGCAATCCTTCACTGCTGTTACAATCATTTCTTCCATTTTTAAAAGATAAATTCACATTTTGTAAAAAAATATTTAACCACTTCCATACCAGCCGCCGTCATATGACGTCCACAAAGTGTCTCTACCATCCAGAGTTGACGTCATAGGACGTCCTGGACTTTGAAGGGGGATATCTGAATGATGCCTGCAGCGAGAGGCATCATCCAGATATCTATCTCTTGTGCCGGCGATTCTGCACAACATAAGAATGATCATAGCGGCGGTTCCGCCGCTAGATCGTTCTTACAGGCGGCGGAAGGGGACATCCCCCCCCTCCCGCCGTCATTCGGTGCTTCTCCGGGCTCTCCCGTGCCATCGGGGGCCCAGAGAAAGAATCGTCCGGCGCTGGCAGGAAGTATAGAGATGACTGGTGACCAGATGGTCACCAGTCATCTCTATGACCGTCGGAGGACCCGGGCGCGATGTGATGACGTCACGCCCGGGTCCCGTAAGTAAACAAAGCCGCGATTGCGGCTGTAAGCCACATTATTCATGAGATCAGTGAATTTTTTTCACCGATCTCATGGTTTCCAGCCTGGAGGAGAGATGTGGGGTCTTATTGACCCTGCATCTCTCCATAAAGAGGACCTGTCACACACATTCCTATTACAAGGGATGTTTACATTCCTTGTAATAGGAATAAAAGTAATAAAAAAATTAAAAATAAATAAAAAAAGTGTAAAAAAATAAACATGTAAAATAAATAAATAATAATAATAATAAAAAAAAATTAAAACGCCCCTGTCCCCGGTAGCTCGCGTGCAGAAGCGAACGCACACGCAAGTCCCGCCGACATATGTAAACGCCGTTTAAACCACACATGAGGTATCGCCGCGTGCGCTAGAGTGCCAGCAACAATTCTAGCACTAGATCTCCTCTGTAAATCTAAACTGGTAACCTGTAAAAAATTTCAAAGCCTTGCCTATGGAGATTTTTAAGTACCGAAGTTTGGCGCCATTCCACGAGTGTGCGCAATTTTAAAGCGTGACATGTTAGGTATCTATTTACTCGGTGTAACATAATCTTTCATATTTTACAAAAAAATTGGGCTAACTTTACTGTTTTGTTATTTTTTTAATTCATGAAACAATTCTTTTCCCCAAAAAAGGCGTTTGAAAAATTATTGCGCAAATACCGTACAAGATAAAACGTTGCAATGACCGCCGTTTTATTCCCTAGGGTGTCTGCTAAAAAAACATATATAATGTTTGGGGGTTCTGAGTAATTTTCTAGCAAAAAAATTATGATTTGTACATGTAGGAGAGAAGTGCCAGAATAGGCCTGGTATGGAGGTGTGTATAACAGCCCTGTATGGAAGCGGTTAAATGCACATCTTTTTTGCAGGTAAAAACTGAGCATTATTTTTACATTGCAGTCTTTAACCTCTTCCAGACCAGCGACGTAACCGCACATCGCTGAAATTTCGGTGGTTATACCCGGATAATGCTTGCAGCCGCAGGCATCACCCCGGCACTGTCTGCAGTCCTAGCGGCTGGACTGCTTTTACCTGTGCTTTGCTTGGGCTCTTTGGTCCCACCGGGAGACCAACAGTCACATTTGGTAATCCGTAAGCAATGACATGACATCACTTCCAGTTTATCCAGACTGAACCCTATGGACTAAGACTGGGTTGCCATTAAAGGGGTAGTAAACCTCTTGTTTTTTCACCTTAATGCATCCTATGCATTAAAGGGGTTGTAAAGGTACAATTTGTTTCCCCTAAATAGCTTCCTTTACCTTAGTGCAGTCCTCCTTCACTTACCTCATCCTTCCATTTTGCTTTTAAATGTCCTTATTTCTTCTGAGAAATCCTCACTTCCTGTTCTTCTGTCTGTAACTCCACACAGTAATGCAAAGCTTTCTCCCTGGTGTGGAGTGTTGTGCTTGCCCCCTCCCTTGGGCTACAGGAGAATCAGGACGCTCTCTACGTTGCAGATAAAGGAGGTGTGTTTTAGTGGGAGTCCTGACTCTCCTGTAGCCCAAGGGAGGGGGCGAGCACGACACTCCACACCAGGGAGAAAGCCTTGCATTACTGTGTGGAGTTACAGACAGAAGAACAGGAAGTGAGGATTTCTCAGAAGAAATAAGGACATTTAAAAGCAAAATGGAAGGATGAGGTAAGTGAAGGACTGCACTAAGGTAAAGGAAGCTATTTAGGGGAAAAAAAAAATTGTACCTTTACAACCCCTTTAACCACTTGCCCACCAGGTGAATTCTGGCACTTCTCTCCTTCATGTGAAAATCACAATTTTTTTGCTAGAAAATTAATCAGAACCCCCAAACATTATATATTTTTTTTAGCAGACATCCTAGGGAATAAAATGGCAGTCATTGCAATACTTTTTGTCACACCGTATTTGCGCAGCGGTCTTACAAGCGCACTTTTTTTGGATAAAAATCACTCTTTTGAATTAAAAAATAAGACAACAATACATTTTGCCCAATTTTTTTATATATTGTGAAAGATAATGTTACGCCGAGTAAAATGATACCCAACATGTCACGCTTAAAAATTGCGCCCGCTCGTGGCATGGCGTCAAACTTTTACCCTTAAAAATCTCGATAGGCGACGTTTAAAAAATTCTACAGGTTGCATTTTTTGAGTTGCAGAGTAGGTCTAGGGCTAGAATTATTGCTCTCACTCTAACGATCGCGGCGATACCTCACTTGTGTGGTTTGAATACCGTTTTCATATGCGGGCGCTACTCGCGTATGCGTTTGCTTCTGCGCGCGAGCTCGTCGGAACGGGGCGCTTTAAAAAATTTTTTTGGGGTTTTCTTATTTATTTTTATTTAGTGTTATAATTTTTTACACTGAAAAAAAAAAAAAAAAAAAAATTGATCACTTTTATTCCTATTACAAGGAATGTAAACATCCCTTGTAATAGAAAAAAGCATGACAGGTCCTCTTAAATATGAGATCTGGGGTCAAAAAGACCTCAGATCTCATAATTAGACTTAAATGCAAAAAAAAAAAATAAAAAAAAAAAAAGTCATTTTTTCAAATGACAAAAAAAAAAATGTTTCTTTAAGAGGCTGGGCGGGACTGACGTTTTGACGTCACTTCCGCCCAGCAGAGCTATGAGGACGGGTGAAGGAGATTTCTCCTTCAGTCCCGTCCCCGCTCAGCTGCCGGACACATCGGATCCCCTCCGCCGCTACCGACGGCTCCGGTAAGCGGCGGAGGGCGCGGGAGAGGGGGGGGCCCCTCTCCCGCCACCGATAACGGCGATCTCGCGGCGAATCCGCCGCGGAGACCGCCAATATCGTGTACACCACCGCCCCCTGAAAAGATGAATATCTCGGTTGTGGCAGCAGCTGCTGCCGTTATCGAGATATTCAACTTTAAAAAGAGGACGTCTTTTTGACATGGGGCGGTGGTCAAGAGGTTAAGGTGAAAAAACATCTGACTATTATCGGCCCCCTCAGCCCCCCTGTTCTACTTATCCGAGCCTGGGAAGTCCTGTGTCGAGAACGCGATGCATCTTTGCCCGGGGTTCTCAGCTCTTCATTGGATAGATTGATAGTCAATCAAATCCAATGACGCGGGCACCAGGGGCGGGGCCGAGTCCTGCATTCGGCGGCTATGGTTGCTAAATGCTGGACACGGGAGCGCGCCCGCAAGGTAACCCCCTTGGGAGAGGGGGAGATTACATTTTTGGACATGTGTATTCATTATAGCACTTTAAAGCGTAGTTATGCAGGAGCACTGCACAACATAAAAAATATACTATTGATGAGTACCACAAATGATACCCTTGGTTCAATTACCCACTCACTAAACTGAAAATTAAAGTAAACTATTCTTCCCACTGACACAATGATGGGACACTATTCCTCCTACTGACACAATGATGGGACACTATTCCTCCCACTGACACAATGATGGGACACTATTCCTCCCACTGACACAATGATGGGACACTATTCCTCCCACTGACACAATGATGGGACACTATTCTTCCCACTGACACCAATGATGGGACACTATTCTTCCCACTGACACAATGATGGGACACTATTCCTCCCACTGACACAATGATGGGACACTATTCCTCCCACTGACACAATGATGGGACACTATTCTTCCCACTGACACCAATGATGGGACACTATTCTTCCCACTGACACAATGATGGGACACTATTCCTCCCACTGATACAATGATCGGACACTATTCCTCCCACTGACACAATGATGGGACACTATTCCTCCCACTGACACAATGATGGGACACTATTCCTGCCACTGACACAATGATGGGACACTATTCCTCCCACTGACACAATGATGGGACACTATTCCTCCCACTGACACAATGATGGGACACTATTCCTGCCACTGACACAATGATGGGACACTATTCCTCCCACTGACACAATGATGGGACACTATTCCTCCCACTGATACAATGATCGGACACTATTCCTCCCACTGACACAATGATGGGACACTATTCCTCCCACTGACACAATGATGGGACACTATTCTTCCCACTGACAATGATGGGACACTATTCCTCCCTCTGACACAATGATGGGACACTATTCCTCACACTGACACAATGATGGGACACTATTCCTCACACTGACACAATGATGGGACACTATTCTTCCCACTGACACAATGATGGGACACTATTCTTCCCACTGACACAATGATGGGACACTATTCCTCCCACTGACACAATGATGGGACACTATTCCTCCCACTGACAATGATGGGACACTATTCCTCCCACTGATACAATGATCGGACACTATTCCTCCGACTGATACAATGATCGGACACTATTCCTCCCACTGACACAATGATGGGACACTATTCCTCCCACTGACAATGATGGGACACTATTCCTCCCACTGACACAATGATGGGACACTATTCCTCCCACTGACAATGATGGGACACTATTCCTCCCACTGACACAATGATGGGACACTATTCCTCCCACTGACACAATGATGGGACACTATTCCTCCCACTGACACAATGATGGGACACTATTCCTCCCACTGACACAATGATGGGACACTATTCCTCCCACTGACACAATGATCGGACACTATTCCTCCCACTGATACAATGATCGGACACTATTCCTCCCACTGACACAATGATGGGACACTATTCTTCCCACTGACACAATGATGGGACACTATTCTTCCCACTGACAATGATGGGACACTATTCCTCCCACTGACACAATGATGGGACACTATTCCTCCCACTGACACAATGATGGGACACTATTCCTCCCACTGACACAATGATGGGACACTATTCCTCCCACTGACACAATGATGGGACACTATTCCTCACACTGAATTGGGGCTCTATGTCAAAGAGAAGACATATACTAAAACCAGACAGGACCAAGAAACGGAACGGTTACAGCCCTGAGGCTCAAAATTCAGTTCTTGGTCCCATCTGGATTTTGTGCACAGCACCCGTGGTGTGGGTAAATCGCAGCAAGAGTATGAAAGCAGCCCTATACTTCTATGCCCAACGTATTGCTTCACACTGACCTGGAGCTCTCTTCTTTCATGCTGTTGGCACCACTCTGGAGACAACTACCCGAAATAAGAGGTGGGGTGCAGTTGGTATCACTCCACATGGGACAGGGACCAGCACTACAGAGGAGGCATCAGCTTATACGGCTCTGGCTCCCTACTACACCTCCAACTTTACAAGTAGTCCCTCTGCAATGCACTCTGTTTAATGTTCTGGAATAGCGGGTCAGCAAGCCCAGACTGCGATATACCAGTCACCTGTCCGCAATCTACAGGTTGCTGACCCCCTTCTTAGAGCGATGTCTCTGCCATAAGATGCCTTTGTTCCTTTATATCTGGGAGTCTCTGCACCACCTTCTCCTTTCTGATAATAAAATAAATAAAACTAATTAGCAAGAGAGGGAACTCCTTACTATTGCATACCCTAGAATGCAAGTTCATAAAACTCTCCAATAGAAGCCCTCAGAAATATAAAATAGTCTCAGCCAGTGGCGGCTGGTGCTCAAAATTTTTGGGGGGGGCGCAAAGGGAAAAAAAATTGCAGTCTCACTGTGCCCAAATGCAGCCACTGTTACATGCCATCAAACGCAGCCACTGTTACATGCCATCAAACGCAGCCACTGTTACATGCCATCAAACGCAGCCACTGTGCCATCGATTTGCACCACTGTGCCATGCCATCAAATGCAGCCACTGTGCCATCAATTTGCACCACTGTGCCATGCCATCAAACGCAGCCACTGTGCCATCAATTCGCACCACTGTGCCATGCCATTAAACGCAGTCACTGTGCCATGCCATCAAATGCAGTCACTGTGCCATCAATTTGCACCACTGTGCCATGCCATTAAACGCAGCCACTGTGCCATACATTGTCACCACTGTGCCATGCCATTAAACGCAGCCACTGTGCCATCCATTGTCACCACTGTGCCATCCATTGTCACCACTGTGCCATGCCATTAAACGCAGCCACTGTGCCATCCATTGTCCCCACTGTGCCATGCCATTAAACGCAGCCACTGTGCCATACATTGTCACCACTGTGCCATACATTGTCACCACTGTGCCATACATTGTCACCACTGTGCCATGCCATTAAACGCAGCCACTGTGCCCTTTAATGGTCGCCGCTGTGCCAATTGTCCCCACTGTGCCCTGTAAATTGCTTTCTTCACCCCCCGCCCGGCACTTACCTTTACTGGTTTTAGGCATCCACGTCCCACGATGTCTTCTCCCGCCCTCGATGACTGACAGGCGTCTCAGCCAATCAGGTTACCGGTAGCCAGAACCGGCCAACCTGATTGGCTGAGACGCCTGTCATCTTATTCAAGGGGCGTACAGTCTGTGCGCTCCGAGAATAAGCTTCCGGGACCCGAGGGCTGTATTGGGAAAGCCTATCAGAACTGTTGGCTTTGATAGACATTTCCGTACAGCCAACCAGCTGGCGTTATTCAGATGGCCGGACATTGAGCGTCGACCATCTGAATAACAGTGGCAGCGGCGAAAATAATATAGATTCGTGCAATGCATGAATCTATGTTATTTGACTCAGTGGCGGTGAGAGCCAGAGGGGGCGGCGCTCCAGCGCCCTCTATGGACGAACCGCCACTGGTCTCAGCTGATATAACATGGTAGATAATAGTGGAGGTATCAAAACCTGTCCTGATAATGGAATAACACTTGGACATCCTTCCTCTCTGCATAGGCAAAAACATGAATGTTCAGCCAAGCAGTGATGTTTATAGAGAAGACAGCAATGCCTGAGGGTGGAACAATTATGTCTATTTGGCTCCTTAAGACATTCAGCAAGCTCATTTATCAGCCTGCAAAAGAACTGTTTGTGCTGGCAACAGCAGGCAGTCAGTTTAGGACATAAAAAATAGATTAAAGCTAAATTCCTGACAATCCGATAAATTCATACGAGGCATATGCTTTACCTGCCAAATGATTTCTATCCATCCGTCCTTGAGATTTACAATGCTCTGCCAGAAAGCAGAAGCATCCTGGAGACCTGACCTTTCTCTGCTGCTGCTAGCCAATACAACTAGTTCTTGTCCCAATAAAATGTGAGCGGTCACCCTATCCTCAGACTATTGTGTCCTCTCTGCTGCATCAAGCAAAGGGCACTTCATGAGAGACTGCAAGTTCCCCACTTTGGCCTTCATATAAATGGGACATACAATTCAGACTGCAGTGTATAAAGAAGAGTGGACGGCGATATTTGCTCTTTGTTTAAATTCATTCCCTTAATGTCTTTTTTATTGAACACCTACCTCTATGAGCTGGTTTATCTGCCTGAAGTTGAACTTTATAGGTACCCATCACCACAAGATGACTGACTGTTAACCACCTAAGGACTGGAAAGATTTGCCCCCTTAACATCCCTTGTGACAGTAATAGGCAGTGACAGGTACTCTTTATGGAGGGATCAGGGGTCTATAAGAAAGTATTCCAAATGCCAAGATCCCCTCCTGCTGCTTGTAATAACAGCTGAGCGGCTGCTTAGCCACGTCAGTTATTATAAAAAAGCTGACCGCCCGCTCTAAAGAATGGTACCGGGTTGATGCCTGTAGCTGCTGGCATCACCCCGGTACAACCCCTTGAAGCAATCGGCCATTCCAATAATCGTTCGACCCCCTACTAATTACTAAAGAAAAGTAAAGCAGTTCTTTGTGCCGACCCTGAAAAGAGGCAAAGTCTCTTCTTACCACCCCATTCACGGAGAGAAGCTGGTCCCCGCGCTTCAGAGAGCCTTGTCTGTCTGCGATTCCACCAGGGATAATGCGGGAAATATAAATGGGAGAGTTTTGCTCTTTTCCTCCCATTATGTTGAATCCAAGGCCTTCTTCTGTTTTGGGGAGTTCAACAACCCTGGGGTGCGAATGGCCTTCGCTTGCAGCAAATGCAGCTACAGTAGCCTAGAAGATAAAAAGGATAATTTTATGTAAAGTTCAAAAATAAAACATCACTTCACCCCTGAGCATAATTCAGTAAAGGACGGCATGGAAAGTTCAAAAATAAAACATCACTTCGATCCTGAGCAGAATTCAGT
Organism: Rana temporaria; assembly: GCF_905171775.1. Lineage (NCBI taxonomy): Eukaryota > Metazoa > Chordata > Amphibia > Anura > Ranidae > Rana > Rana temporaria. The sequence goes on along the minus strand of NC_053499.1, from coordinate 35,283,616 downwards.
AAAGGACGGCATGGAGGTGTAAACTGCAGGTTAAACGTATATTGCACTCTTCTATAAATGACTATATGCTACTACTGCCATCTAGTGGACAGATGGCAATATTATTTTTTTCTACTTAAAGTGATTCTAAAGCGATTTCAGGGAATGCCTGTGTAAGCTTGGGGGTGTATGGACTTCACCTAGCATCAAAGTCGGACCAAAAAAGTACAGGGGCTACTTTGAAGTCGCACAGATATGAATGGTTCTCATTGGAAATCATGCGACTTTGCAGTTCCAAGTCACAGGACAAGTCACACAAGTGTGAAAGGGGCCTAAAGGTTGTAATTGAAAAAAATAAAACAACAAACATGATATACTTACCTGCTCTGTGCAATGGTTTTGCACGGGGCAGCCCCATCCTGTTCTTTTTTTGGTACCCCTTTGGTGGTCCTGTCTTCTTCCCCCTGCCGAGTGCCCCCAATAGCAAACCTTTTGCGACATTGTCATTGGTTCAATGGCTGTGATTGACAACAGCAGGAGCCAATGGCTAGCGCTACTGTGCGAGCCAATGAGGAGAGAGAAACCTGTGAGAGCCCAGGTAAGGGGGCTGCACCCAGAACGTTTTTAACCTTAATGCATAGAATCCTTAAGGTAAAAAACCTTCTGCCTTTAGAACCACTTTAATATGGTTTTAAAAACTCACATATACCCAGTGAAGTGACTGGCCTCAGGTGATACACAGAGATTAAAAAAATCCTCCTACATAAGTTGTATCTGTTTATTTGCAGTATTCCCGCCTCTACAGCCGTTAAAAGTCCAGAATTTTTAAAGCTTTTCTGAGCTTTCAGAAAATAGGACAGCACAGTGTCTAAGTGGTTAGCACATCAGCCCAGAAGCACTAGGGTGATTGGTTCAAATCCCAACCACAGCACTACCTGCCTGGAGTTTGCATGTTCTCCCTGTGCCTGCATGGATTTCCTTTGGGTACTCCGGTTTCCTCCCACACTCCAAAGACATGCTGGTAGGTTAACTGGCTCCTGTCTAAATTGGTTTTAATATGTGTCTGTATGATTGTGAGTTTGGGACCTTTGATTGGAAGATCCTTGAGGGCAGGAACTGATGAGAATTTACAATATATGTATGTAAAGTGCTGTGTAAATTGACGGCACGATATAAGTATCTATAATAAATAAACAAAAACAGGGGAGGAGAGCTGAAGTTATAAGCTGCAGTGAGGAGATCTTTGAGAGCTGATTGGAGAGAAGGGACACACCCCCTTTTACAGAGCACAGAGGCTGTCAATCACAGGCTAGCGCTCCCTCCCGTCACCTTTTTTCTCTTGGTGTCAGGAAAACGTGTCAGAAGTGACTCATGCCGATAGTTGGAGAATGAGGCAGCAGACAGAAATGACACTCAGTGATCTTATTTAAAACAAGTACAAGTACATCCTATTGAAGGATATGCTTTGTTCATATTTTATGTCTGAGGTTTACAACCACTTTAACCAAAAAAGCATGAAAAATCTTATTAACCACTTGTCAACCGCCCGCCGTCAAAAGACGGCGGGAGGAAGACTCTGTTATTCTGGGCGGACGTCATATGACGTTGCGCCTTTAAAAGCCACTAGGGAGCGTGCGCGCCCGTCTCGTCACTGGGGACCCGATGCGCGTGTCCGGCGGCCACGATGGCCACCGGGCACCCGCGATTGCCCAGTAACTGAGCAGGAAAGTGGATTTGTGTGTGTAAACACAAAGATCCAGGTCCTGTCAGGGAGAGGAGACCGATGCTGTGTCCCTTGTACATAGGGACAACCATCGGTCACCTCCCCCAATCACTCCCCTCCCCCCACAGTAAGAATCCCTCCCTAGGGAATACATTAACCCCTTGATCGTGTTAACCTCTTCCCTGCCAGTCACATTTACACAGTAATCGATGCATTTTTATAGCACTAATCGCTGTATAAATGTAGCTCAGATCAATGCTGCAGGCATCTAGGTGAGTGTGTGTTTTTTTTGAGGATCCTGCACTTCTCTTTTAAGTTATATATATATATATATATATATATATATATATATATATATATATATATATATATATCTCAATTACTGTATGCTGTCTTTCAATCCAAAGAAAATCTGACATTCAGTTCTAACAGACTAATCGGCCATCAGAATCACAGGATGCCCTTACACCTACATAAAAAGTAGGGGCACCTGGCCAGTGAAAAGGATCTGCAATAACATATATCAGAAGTCATGTAAACAGAAAGAGATCTGGGTAGAGAATTGTCATAGGAGAAAACACACGATGGACCTTACCTTTGCTGTTGCGTTGGCTCTCACCTCTGGGCTACTGTTGATATCCACAGTCTCATATACATGTTCATAAACCTTAAACAATTAAGACAACATTATCAACTGTGCTTTCTTCTCAAAACTCTTTCTACAAACACTTACCTAAATTTAAATATTTTTTCTAACAATTTCCAAAAGTTAACCTGTCAGGTTTCTAAGTGAATAATTATACTCACCAGTCATCCAGGAGTAGGGACAGAGCCAGAGGAATGAATAAGGCCAATGGTGAGCACCAGTGGCGGCTGGTGTTCAAATTTTTTGGGGGGCGCAAACAAACGAAAAAATAAAAAACATCAATTGCCGCCACTGTGCCCATCAATTGCCGCCACTGTGCCCATCAATCGCCGCCACTGTGCCCATCAATCGCCGCCACTGTGCCCATCAAACGCCGCCACTGTGCCCATCAAACGCAGCCACTGCGCCCATCAAACGCAGCCACTGCGGCCATCAAACGCAGCCACTGTGGCCATCAAACGCAGCCACTGTGGCCATCAAACGCAGCCACTATGCCCATCAAATGCAGCCACTGTGCCCATCAAACGCAGCCACTGTGCCATGCCATCAAATGCAGCCAGTGTGCCCATCAATTGTCGCCACTGTGCCATGCCAAACGCAGCCACTGTGCCATCAATTGTCGCCATTGTGCCATGCCAAACCCAGCCACTGTGCCATTAATTGTCGCCACTGTGCCACGCCAAGCGCAGCCACTGTGCCATGCCATTGTCGCCACTGTACCCATCAATATTCACCACTGTGCCATGCCATTGTCGCCACTGTGCCCATCAATTGTCGCCACTGTGCCATGCCATTGTCGCCAATGTGCCATGCCAAACACAGCCACTGTGCCATGCCATTGTCGCCACTGTGCCCATTAATTGTCGCTACTGTGCCATGCCAACAGCAGCCACTGTGCCATGCCATTGTCGCCACTGTGCCATGCCATTGTCGCCACTGTGCAATGCCAAACGCAGCCACTGTCGCCACTGTGCCCATCAATTGTCACCACTGTGCAATGCCAAACGCAGCCACTGTGCCATGCCATTGTCTGATAGACATTTCCAAAGACAACCAGCTGCTGATATTCAGATAGCCGAGGGGGCGTGGCTTGCCGTGACACGTCACTGATCGCTGTTCACAATGAGAGGGAACATTCGATCAGTGACATGTCACAAGGCAGAACGGGGAGATGTTGTGTTTACACTAACATCTCCCCATTCTTCGGCTCTGTGACCCGATCGTGGGACACCGGTGGCGATCGGGTCCCGCAGTCAGGGAGCTCACAGCAGGGTCGCAAGCATACCAGCGCGCGACCACACGGCTCGCAAATTAAAGGGGACACACCTGTATGCCCATTTGCGCAGCCGTGCCATTCTGTTGACGTACATCATCGTTCGCCGTTCAAGAATCGGTTAAAGTGATATTAAAGTTAAAAAAAAAAAAATCAAATAAACATGTCACACCTACCTGCTCTGTGCAGTGGTTTTGCACAGAGGAGCCCCGATCCTCCTCTTCCCTCTGGCACTCCTGGCCCCTCCCTCCCGCCAAGTGCCCTCAGAGCAAGCAGCTTACAATGGGGGCTCCGGAGCCGCTGCTCTACGTGCCTATTCACACACAGAGCTGCGGCTCGGCCCTGCCCGCTCCCTCTCCTCATTGGCCCAGTGGCTTTTATAGACAGCAGTGGGAGCCAATGAGGGGGGAGAGTGCCCAGAGAGCCGAGGCTCTCATGCACATCACTGGCGAGAGATCAGGCTCAGGCAAGTATTAGGGGGGCTGCTAAACAGAGAAGCTTTTTTACCTTCATGCATAAAGGTAAAAAAACCTTCAGCCTTTACAAACACTTTAACAGTGAAGATGAAGTATACTCACCTCTCTGACAGCATTACAGAAATCACTCTGCAGGACTCTCTGCAATGCATGAAGCTTGTGTGGGGGAACTTCACCACTTCTCTGGAGCTTTTCCAGCAGCTCAATAGCCCTTGAGATATCTAAAAACAGAAAACAGCTTATGTTAGACTTTAAATACAAAACTGTGATCTTTGCAGAGTGACTGCTTCATGATGACTGTACTTTATCTGTAGGTGTCTTAAAGCTCAACTGTAAGCAAAGAGCCAGATACACACATTAAATACGGTGCTTATCGGGAGGCTCTACCCAAACTCAGGAGTCCCAAGACTCACACAGCTCTACTACATCCTAAAACTTACACAGCTCTACCACATCCTAAGACTTACACATTTCTACCACATCATCCTAAGACTTACACAGCTCTACCACATCCCAAGACTTACACAGCTCTACCACATCCCAAGACTTACACAGCTCTACCACATCCCAAGACTTACACAGCTCTACCACATCCTAAGACTTACACAGCTCTACCACATCCTAAGACTTACACAGCTCTACCACATCCTAAGACTTACACAGCTCTACCACATCATCCTAAGACTTACACAGCTCTACCACATCATCCTAAGAATTACACAGCTCTACCACATCCCAAGACTTACACAGCTCTACCACATCATCCTAAGACTTACACAGCTCTTCCACATCCAAAGACTTACACAGCTCTACCACATCCAAAGACTTACACAGCTCTACCACATCCAAAGACTTACACAGCTCTACCACATCCTAACACTTACACAGCTCTACCACATCCCAAGACTTACACAGCTCTTCCACATCCCAAGACTTACACAGCTCTACCACATCCCAAGACTTACACAGCTCTACCACATCCCAAGACTTACACAGCTCTACCACATCCCAAGACTTACACAGCTCTACCACATCTCAAGACTTACACAGCTCTACCACATCCTAACACTTACACAGCTCTACCACATCCCAAGACTTACACAGCTCTTCCACATCCCAAGACTTACACAGCTCTACCACATCCCAAGACTTACACAGCTCTACCACATCCCAAGACTTACACAGCTCTACCACATCCCAAGACTTACACAGCTCTACCACATCCCAAGACTTACACAGCTCTACCACATCCCAAGACTTACACAGCTCTACCACATCTCAAGACTTACACAGCTCTACCACATCCCAAGACTTACACAGCTCTACCACATCCCAAGACTTACACAGCTCTACCACATCCCAAGACTTACACAGCTCTACCACATCCCAAGACTTACACAGCTCTACCACATCCCAAGACTTACACAGCTCTACCACATCCCAAGACTTACACAGCTCTACCACATCCCAAGACTTACACAGCTCTACCACATCTCAAGACTTACACAGCTCTACCACATCCTAAGACTTACACAGCTCTACCACATCCTAAGACTTACACAGCTCTACCACATCCTAAGACTTACACAGCTCTACCACATATCAAGACTTACACAGCTCTACCACATCCCAAGACTTACACAGCTCTACCACATCTCAAGACTTACACAGCTCTACCACATCCCAAGACTTACACAGCTCTACCACATCTCAAGACTTACACAGCTCTACCACATCCCAAGACTTACACAGCTCTACCACATCCTAAGACTTACACAGCTCTACCACATCTCAAGACTTACACAGCTCTACCACATCTCAAGACTTACACAGCTCTACCACATCCTAAGACTTACACAGCTCTACCACATCCTAAGACTTACACAGCTCTACCACATCCTAAGACTTACACAGCTCTACCACATATCAAGACTTACACAGCTCTACCACATCCCAAGACTTACACAGCTCTACCACATCCCAAGACTTACACAGCTCTACCACATATCAAGACTTACACAGCTCTACCACATCCCAAGACTTACACAGCTCTACCACATCCCAAGACTTACAGAGCTCTACCACATCATCCTAAGACTTACACAGGTACCTGGTTTTGACAAGTAACCCATCCCACTCCTGGTCTGATCACCACTGCAATCCGAGTGGAAGTCCCCCCCCCTCCTTCCCCCACAGTCTTCTGGGACACATCACAGGTCCAAGAAAACTGTGATACCATTCGCAATGTGCAGCGCAGCTCAAGCAATGGGTTTTGCCAGTGCATGAACCCAAAGCTATGACTAAACACTAGATATAGTGTGAAACGCGTCAGCTGTCCAAGGTTCAATTGCTGTGACTTGTAGTGCTGTTCCTATTTTAAATAAAGGCAACCATTGTTCAAGAGTGCAGCTGTCCAGAAATACGTCCTTGTTATTCCTGCCTTGCTGATTGCATTGCCTGCACCTGGGATCTCTGTGGGGTGGACTGTTGCCTAGGTCTCCACCTGGAGCGGCCATCTCTCCTTCCATGGAGCCAAAGCTGATTGAAAAAACGGCTCAGGTGAGGACAGCGCTGGATCCCTGGACAGGTATAAGTGTCCTGTCCTTATTTTAAAAGTCATCAGCTACAGTATTTGTAGCAACTGACTTAATTATTTGGGGGGGGGGGGAGATTGGAGCTTCTCTTCAATAAACTACTGCATGTTTCATTTGCTTTACTACAAGAATTAGGTCCTGTTCACAAAGGGTGATTAGCCTTGTGCTGGACCATCATTTCCCGCCACGGGGATGCACGCACAAGTTGCGTCCATCCACATGCTGGCATCCCAATGTTGTCTATTGGGACACACAGCTGCACGAATATGACATACAAATCCCTGAATGCACACAAGGTGAGTTTGGGGATCCACACCTACCTGACATATTGGGTCATCACAGAGGCAGGGACACTGGCATGGGGATGCACGCAACACCTGTGCATCCCAGTGCCAAAAAAAAAAAAACAGCCCTGCACGGGGCACGGAGCCAATTGGCCTGTGTGAACGGGGCCCTAGCAGAACCAGCTGGAAAAGAAAACAGCAAAACACAGGAAAACTACAAAGTGGCAAATACATAACCAAAAGGAGAGGGTATAGTGGGCACTGGTCTTATAAACGGGAAATCAGAGTGAGGGGCCCGGAACAGAGGGTAAATATTCAATGGCGGATGTGTACAATAAAAAACAGAATAAGCGACGGTAAGAGATCTCATTCATAAAAGTGGTTTATTATTTCTGCCTGTAGTTCTGGGACAGGGATATTGTTTAAATAGACAATGCTCTCTAACGTTCTGGAAATCTTATACGATTAGCGCAAACAAAGCCTAGATAAATCCAGGAACCAACAATTGTTATCTCAAGTCATAAAAAACTGACATTGGTGACATTATACCAGGAGGAAATTCTGTGTTTGGTCCCCACAGTTTGTTCCTGTGTAAAATGATAGCCCATAGTCATCACATTTGTGTATTTGTTCCTGGCCAGATGTTAGACAATTCAAACACATACTGAAAAGCCTGTATTCAAATGTACCCAATGCACTTGTTTATAAAGCCGAACTCCAGCCAAAAATAATCAATTAAATGGCTCAATAAAATAGAAGATAATAAAACCAGTTATTGCTGCAATTTTCACATTCAAGCCAGAGTGTTTCCCCCACAGTACTCTTTTCTGCCATTAGATGTCCTCAGTCTGAAGACCAGCATCATTCAACTCACTCCCTCTGAGTTCAGGAGGTCACCATGGGCCTGCCCCAGCCTGTGACTGGACAGTGAAAAGAGAAGCAGCAACGCTTTCTCCTCCCATCAGCATGCTTCTAGTTAGCACATGAAATGATTGGCTCTTTGTGATTGGCTTCTTCCTCTCAAAATCTAGCTCTGCTGTACAGGGAATGCAGGAGGCCGATTCTAGGAGGAACTTCACCCTCATCTTAAAGCTGGGGTCCGGCTTTAAAAAAAATAAAAATAAAAGTCAGAAGCTACAAACACTGTAGCTGCTGACTTTTAATAAGGACACTTGCCTGTCCAGGGTGCCCGCGATGTCGGCAGCCGAAGCCGAGCGAACGCATCCTCGGTGAGGGAATCAGGAAGCGAAGCTTTGCGGTTTTACTGCCCCATTCCCTACTGCGTAAGCCGTGCGGCGCTATGTGAATGGGCGGATGTCTCCTGAGACACACACAAGGTCCCAGAAGACACTGCTCCCTATTTCCCAGAAGGCAGCAGCGCGAGGAGGAAAAGAAAGACGACCACCGCGGAAAAGGAACTGGCAGATTAGGAGATTTGCCTAGTAACAGCCACTTCTGGTAAGTGTGATATATATATATATATATATATATTATATATATATATATATATATATATATATATATATTCAGTTTTTTTTGTAGCCTTTTTGGCTATTTTTCTTTCTTTTTAGAGTGGACCCCCTGCTTTAAAAGATTATAAAAAAAAGCAATCTTTACACATGTACAGTAAACAACAATGTACGGATACCAATTGATAATTGTAGGTTTTTTATTCTTTGTATACCTTATTTTTCTTTTCCTCCCAAGGTGGCCATTTTCACTAAGGGTAGTTGAACTCATCTCCTTTTACTTCCCAGAACTCTGCCTAGAACTCTGGGTCTGCCTTCCAGGACAAGTGACAGTGCACATCATCTGAGGTGGAAAGCACTGGTGACGTAGCCTTCCCAGGGTGTACCTGTGAGGCTCTGGTTACATTACCAGTTCCTCACTAAACCAGGAAGTGGAAAAACAGAAAACAGTTGCCTGCCTAATAAAGAGTTCCATGCATATAGCTACTATATCCTCCAAATAGTAAACCAAGCATGCAGCATTGTGAGTAAGCGGTAAAGATAAATGCTTTCATGTACTCATTGACCTCATGTGCAGTGGCCAAGTGGTTTGCACTTCCGCCTAGCAGCATAAGGGTCATCGGTTCGAATCCAAACCATGGCACTACCTGCCTGGAGTTTGCATGTTCTCCCTGTGCCTGCGCGGGTTTCCTCCTACATTCTAAAGACATGCTTTTAGGTTTATTGTCTCCTGTCTAAATTAGCCCCAGTATGTGTATGTATGAATGTGCGTTAGGGACCTTAGATTGTAAGCTCCTTGAGGGCAGGGACTGATGTGACTATAGGTGCGCTATACTTTCTGGCAGCAGCACAAGATAAGGAGGGGTGCAATGTGATGGTGGAGGGACTCTTGACATCTGATGTAAGGGGTGAAGGGTGGTGTGGGGGTAACAATAATGCTGATGCGATCCGCAATGAAATGGAGTCTGACACCCCTGTTGTAGAACCTCAGGATACTACAGCACCTTACAGCTTCCACAGGGGCCAATCAGGTATCCCATATGTATATACTTACATCTTACCAAGCTGGCCCTATGTATGTTTGTATGTATGTATGCCAGGGCTCGACAAATCCCGGTCACCAGATCGCCATGGCGACTAGAAATAGGGTCCTGGCGACTTGGCTTGGAAGGGGGGGTGAGCCGTTGGTATTACAAGTTATTACCACCAGATGTGTAAGCTGGAGCCATCTGGTGGTGGCCGTTGGTATTACAAGTTAAGCATTACAAGTTAAACAGCAATTCTAATGTAATTTTTCACTATTTTTCACTGCCATCTTCTTGCCTCTAATTAGAACCCCCAAACATTATATATATTTTTTATCCTAACACCCTAGAGAATAAAATGGCGATCGTTGCAATACTTTCTGTCACGCTGTATTTGCGCAGCGGTCTTACAAGCGCACTTTTTTGGGGAAAAAATTACACTTTTTTTAATTAAAAAATAAGACAACAGTAAAGTTATCCCCATTTTTTTTTATATTATGAAAGATAATGTTACGCCGAGTAAATTGATACCCAACATGTCACGCTTCAAAATTACGTCCGCTCGTACCCTTTAAAATCTCCATAGGCGACGTTTAAACAATTCTACAGGTTGCATGTTTTGAGTTACAGAGGAGGTCTAGGGCTAGAAGTATTGCTCTCGCTCTACCAATCGCGGTGATACCTCACATGTGTGGTTTGAACACCGTTTACATATGCGGGCGCTACTCACGTATGTGTTCGCTTCTGCGCGCAAGCTCGTCGGGACGGGGCGCGTTTTCTGGCTCCTAACTTTTTTAGCTGGCTCCTAGATTCCAAGCAAATTTGTCAAGCCCTGATGTATGCAATATACATCATCCCTGGAGTTCAGCTCTAATCGCTGACACTTTTTTTTTTTTTTTAAACTAGCCCGGAGTTGGGCTATAACACAATCGTTTTTCTTTTTTTTTTGCTGAATAAGCCTGTTAATCTTTCCTCAACCCCAACACTGACCTTGGTGTAGACACACAAAAAAAGTGCTTGCTTGAAGTGTAAAGACTATATTAGCTGTACAGCTCCCACATAGTATCTGTTCACTTAGCAGCCATCTGTTACACCAAGAAAATACTCCGCAGAGCTCCAAATCTTCTCTCTCTCCTTGGAGTCTGATGACATTAACTCTAACTGAATTTAGCGAGTGGGTGAGGATCATCTGCAAAATACACACATACATATATATATATATATATATATATATATATATATATATATATATATATATATATATATACACACACACACACATACACACACATATATATACTGCTCTTAGCTGTTCACAGATACGGGATCTTCTAGAAAAAGACCCAGAATAAGTAGAAGAAATAAAGAATTCTTGCCTATGTACAGCTCATAACATCACTAAATCTAATGTGGAAAACCAAACTATGTTTATACATTAGCAGTCCTGACATCTCAGCACATAGTAGATCGGATTGACGTCCACACGGACACTTTGTTAACCTATATGATATTGATGTGGACAAATGCCATAATCAATGGCTTAAAGTGGTTGTAAACCTCAGACATCAGTAATGATCCGCCCCGTGAACCTCCGCTTGCTCAGTGGGGATCGCTCCATTGATCCCCGCTGAGCCGGCGGATGACAGGGCGGTCCCCGCACACTGTGCAGAGACCGCCCTGTCTTTTCTTCCTCTCTCCCCTATGGGGAGATCCGATCCGCAGACGGAAGGAAAAATAGGGTTTCCCTCCATCTGCAGAATCGGAGCATTGCGGAAGCGGGCGAGATCGGGTGTCAGTGGATGTTCATTCGCTGACACCCGCGATCTCATAGGGACCAATGTATGTCCCTTTTTCATCCGCACACGGATCTGCACACGGATGGATGAAAAAGCGGACATACGCTCCGCACGTGTGAAAGGAGCCTAAGATCAAAGGAATACACTTGTAGCTAGATTCACGTAGGGTGTCCTAACTTTGCGGCGGCGTAGCTTAGCGTGTTTAGGCTACGCCGCCATAAGTTAGCGAGGCAAGTACTTGATTCTTAAAGTTCTTGCCTGCTAAGTTACGGTGGCGTAGCCTAAAGCGGGCAGGCGTAAGGGCGCCTAATTCAAATTTGTCTGAGGGGGCGTGTTTTATGATAATGAGGCTTGACCCGACGTGATTGACGGTTTTTTTAACTGCGCATGCGCCGGGCGCCTACATTTCCCAGTGTGCATTGCAGGTAAGTATGCTGCACGGGCCTATTGATTTTGACGTGGACGTAAACTACGTAAATCCCTATTGACGGACGACTTACGCAAACGACGTAAAATTTTCGAATTTCGAAGCGGGAACGGCGGCCATACTTTAACATTACTGTTCCATCTATAAGATGGAATAACTTTAGGCCTGATGAAGCGTTACGTAAACGGCGTGTCTGTACTGCGTCGGCCGGGCGTACGTTCGTGAATAGGCGTATCTAGTGATTTACATATTCTATGCCGACCGCAATGGAAGCGCCACCTAGCGGCCAGCCTAAATATTGCACTCTAAGATAGGACGGCGCAAGCCGTCCTATCTTAGATAGGTTTAAGTGCATCTCTGTTTGAGAATACACTTAAACTTAGGTGGGCGCAGATTCCGACTTAGGTTGGCGTATCTACTGATACATCGACCTAACTCTACCTGAATCTAGCTATTGGTGTGTAAACAAGCAACGTTTAACCACTTACCCCCTGGGCACTTAAACCCCCCTCCTGCCTAGACCAATTTTCAGTGCTGTCATTCTTTGAATGAGAATTGCGCGGTCATACAACACTGTACCCAAATTAAAATTTTATAAAAAAAATTCCCACAAATAGAGCTTTACTTTTGGTGGGATTTGATCACATGTGCGGGTTTTATTTTTTGTTAAAAAAAAGACCGATATAAAAAAAAACACAAAAAACTGTTTTAGATTTTGTTAAAAAATGTTGCAAACAGGTAATTTTTCGCCTTCATTGATATACGCTGATGAGGCTGCACTGATGGGCACCGATAAGGCGGCACTGATAGCTGGCAGTGATGGCCACCGATTGGCAGCACTGATGAGGTACCACTGGTGGGCATTGATAGGTGGCACTGCGAGCAGACGAGATGGCGGTGCATCTTCCTCTTCGGAACCGAAGTCCCTTGTACAGAAGTCGGCGATCAGCTTTTTTCTCCTCATGCTGTCAGCGTGAGGAGAAAAAAAAAAAAGAAAAAGATTACCGATCTTCTGTTTACTTCACGTGATCAGCTGTCATTGGCTGACAGTTAAACACATGGTAAGGGGCCGGGATTGCCCCCTTACTCCAATCACCTAAGTCTCAGTGACTCAGTAATCACAGCGCAAGCCCTGCAGGGGGCGCACGGAAGCATGCAAAGGGGAGAACGTCTATTGACAGCCTCCTGGCAAAGTAGGTCCGCACTGTAGCCGTCATTCGGGTTAAACACTGTATTTGTTGGTTTCAAGTTAAAATCTTTTTTTTTGCTAGAAAATTACTTAGAACCCCCAAACATATATTTATTATTGAAGAAGGAAAATCACCGCTCAAGGTGGGTCTGCTATAGGGTCATACACAGGTGTAGGATTCCAAGGGTGCTGGCAGTGCACTAGGCAAGCATTGGCGTAAAATGAAGGATGGATGGCCGCACTCCAAACCAAACAGGTAACCGACGTTTCGCACTGACTTAGTGCTTATTCACTAAGTCAGTGCGAAACATCGGTTATCCTCCTGTTTCTGTTGCTGTGATCTGGTATGTTTTTGCTGTTCGTTTAAATAAAGACAACCTGTTTGGTTTGGAGTGCGACCATCCATCCTTCATTTTACGCCAATATATTTATTATTATTTACTTATTTTTTAGCAGAGACTCGAGAGAATAAAATGGTGGCTGTTGAAATATTTTATGTCTCACTGTATTTGCACAGCGCTCTTTCAAATGCAATTTTTTTGGGGGGAAAAAATGACACTTTAATTAATTAAAAAATAACTAACCAGTAAAGTTAGCCCAATTTCTTTGTATAATCACGAGAGAATTGTGATCTTTATTCTAAGCAAACAATTGTGATTCTCATTTCGGCCAGAATAGTGCAGCTCTAATACCAGTTCACAGATCTCTGTATAAAGGCGGCTCCTCCCAGGAAACCTAACAGGCTGAGACATTAGCAGAACACCTCCCCCATCTCACATACATAGGACTGCACAGCCCTGGACATGTCACCCCCCCCCCCCCCGCGCTGTCTTCCCTGGAGTGTCCCTCCTGTCCCCATTCTCATCACCCCATTCCCATCACTCTATTCTCATCACTCCATTCCCCTCCTCCATTCTCATCACCCCATTCCCCCCTCCATTCTCACCCCCCCCAATTCCCCTCCTCCATTCTCACTCCCCATTCCCCTCCTCCATTCTCATCACCCCCATTCCCCTCCTCCATTCTCATCACCCCTCCCATCCCCCCCTCCTTCATTCCAATCACTCCATTCCCCTCCTCCATTCTCACCCCCCTCCCATTCCCATCCATCATCACCCCCACCCATTCTCATCCCCTCCTCCATTATTATCCCCCCATTCCTCCCTCCTTCATTCTCACCCCCCATTCATTCTCACCCCCTCCTTTATTCTCATCCCCCCCATTCCCCCCTCCTTCATTCTCACCCCCCCATTCATTCTCACCCCCCCATTCCCCCCTCCTTCATTCTAATCCCCCCATTCTCATCCCCCCTCCTTCATTCCCCCCCCCCCCCCCCATTCCCCCTCCTCCATTTTCATCCCCCCCATTCCCCCCTCCTTCATTCTCATCCCCCCCATTCCCCCCTCCTTCATTCTCATCCCCCCCATTCCCCCCTCCTTCATTCTCATCCCCCCCATCCTTCATTCTCATCCCCCCCATTCCCCCCTCCTTCATTCTCATCCCCCCCATCCTTCATTCTAATCCCCCCATTCCCCTCCTCTATTCTCATCCCCCTCCTTCATTGTCACCCCCCCATTCCCCCTCCTTCATTCTAATCCCCCCCATTCCCCTCCTCCATTCTCATCCCCCCATTCTCATTCCCCTCCTCCATTCTCATCCCTCCCCCATTGCCTTCCTCATCCCCCCTCCTCCATTCTCATCCTCCCCATTCCCCTCCTCCATTCTCATCCCCCGTCCTCCTTCCCCAGGCTGTCACCCCTCCTACCCTGCACTGTTACCCTTCTCACCCCTCCTCCACTGAACGATCACTAATCCACTCCTGTCACCCCTCCTCCCCTCTATCCGGGCTCGGTGTCTGTGTGTCCCGCACACCGCAGTACATGGCAGAATATCGCACACATCTCAGGTCGGGGTGAGGACGGCCAATGACAGCTCACCTCTCTCCAGCCTTACAGGTTCTCCGGACGCCGCCATCTTGTCTCCAGGCCGAACCGGAAGTGCGGAAAGCGGAAGTGACGCGCGGTGCTCGGCGTACTGCGGTTGCTGTGGAGACAGGGATGGGTCAAGTCCGAGCCCTCATAATGCGGCAGGTTGGTTGTGCTGGGACTTGTAGTTCTACAACAGCCAGGAAGCCAGACCATACATCACTGTAATGTCAGAGCTGGCTTCTATGATTCACACCTCCCAACATTCTGATACGTTACCTACGAGCAAAAGTATGTAGGCGTAGGACACGCCCCTGCCACACCCCCTTTAAGCAGAATTAACCCCCCAAAAAAGGATAATTAAATCCACAAGTGCTTTCTTTTTCTTTTTTTCTTCTTCTTCCCACTACAATTCCTTTATATTGGCTTCTAAAATGTACAAATGCTTCCTGTTCAAGCAATTTTGGGGGAGGGGCCAACACTGAGACAGAGAGACTTGGACAATAATAATAAGTCTGCAAAGCTGAGGGGGGTCACATGGCGCAGGCGCCAAGCATCACAGCGTAACACATTCTCATCATCTGTCTCTGAAGATCCATCACAGATCGCACTTCAGAGGGACAGCACTTGTGTAAGCAAGCCCTGAGAGAAGCCTTTCCAGACCTGACCCCTGGTGGTGGATCATAGGAAAAGCCTCCAGGAACATGCTTTCTACGCAGGCGCCCCTTGGCACTTTATGTGTGTCTCTCGGATCCCTTCCAGACTCTAACCTGTCATTTCCTGTTATAGCAGTCTCATGTAATGTGTCTCCAGTCACTGACATTCTCATGGAGCATTTCCTCAGACTCCAATAACTGCAGTCTCTGACCATCTCCTGTATCATCTGCAGTCTCTGACCATCTCCTGTATCATCTGCAGTCTCTGACCATCTCCTGTATCATATCTGCAGTCTCTGACCATCTCCTGTATCATATCTGCAGTCTCTGACCATCTCCTGTATCATATCTGCAGTCTCTGACCATCTCCTGTATCATATCTGCAGTCTCTGACCATCTCCTGTATCATGTCTGCAGTCTCTAACCATCTCTTGTATCATGTCTGCAGTCTCTGACCATCTTCTGTATGATGTCTGCAGTCTCTAACCATCTCTTGTATCATGTCTGCAGTCCCTGGCCATCTCCTGTATCATATCTGCAGTCTCTGACCATCTCCTGTATATCTCCTGCCTGCATATCTCCTTGCCTTCCCTGGTGGAGGGATCTTCCTCTGCACCCCATCCAGTAGTTGCCGGGGCCCGAAGAGTGAGACTTGAGAGGCTGTGAGGCGGGCAGCAACGGGCAGAGAGTTGCTGATTGCAGGCATTACTAATAAAAAAAAAAATATGTCCCCGGATTTCATTTTAAAAATCTGGTCACCTTATACTACAGTCTCTGACCATCTCTTGTATCATGTCTGCAGTCTCTAACCATCTCCTGTATCATGTCTGCAGTCTCTGACCATCTCCTGTATCATATCTGCAGTCTCTGACCATCTCCTGTATCATGTCTGCAGTCTCTGACCATCTCCTGTATCATGTCTGCAGTCTCTGACCATCTCCTGTATCATATCTGCAGTCTCTGACCATCTCCTGTATCATATCTGCAGTCTCTGACCATCTCCTGTATCATATCTGCAGTCTCTGACCATCTCCTGTATCATGTCTGCAGTCTCTGACCATCTCCTGTATCATATCTACAGTCTCTGACCATCTCCTGTATCATACTACAGTCTCTGACCATCTCCTGTATCATGTCTGCAGTCTCTGACCATCTCCTGTATCATATCTGCAGTCTCTGACCATCTCCTGTATCATCTGCAGTCTCTGACCATCTCCTGTATCATCTGCAGTCTCTGACCATCTCCTGTATCATCTGCAGTCTCTGACCATCTCCTGTATCATCTGCAGTCTCTGACCATCTCCTGTATCATCTGCAGTCTCTGACCATCTCCTGTATCATGTCTGCAGTCTCTGACCATCTCCTGTATCATATCTGCAGTCTCTGACCATCTCCTGTATCATATGTGCAGTCTCTGACCATCTCCTGTATCATACTACAGTCTCTGACCATCTCCTGTATCATATCTGCAGTCTCTGACCATCTCCTGTATCATATCTGCAGTCTCTGACCATCTCCTGTGTCATATCTGCAGTCTCTGACCATCTCCTGTATCATACTACAGTCTCTGACCATCTCCTGTATCATATCTGCAGTCTCTGACCAGCTCCTGTATCATACTACAGTCTCTGACCATCTCCTGTATCATATCTGCAGTCTCTGACCATCTCCTGTATCATATCTGCAGTCTCTGACCATCTCCTGTATCATATCTGCAGTCTTTGACCATCTTCTGTATCATACTACAGTAGGGTGCCCAGACATCCCCGGTTTCAAGGGACAGTCCCCGGATTGAGGACACTGTCCCCGGACCAAGTCTGACCCCAGATTTGTCCCGGGATTGGATTTGAACAGGGGCTGGGGCAATTTCAAAGACATTCAGTGCAGAATAAAAAAAAAATCTGAATTATACACCTCCACTCCGCCGCTCCTACTAGCTTAGGGGGGGGGGGGTATTTTTTTCCATTATCTGTGCCCCTTTCTGATGATCATGTGCTGGTCAAAGCGGAGGGAATATCTCTTCAGTTTCGGGTGCATGCCCATTCTGCTCCACTTCTGTTCTTCTGCCTTGGCTCAAGTCCCGGCCAGCCGCCTGCCTGCATATCTCCTTGCCTTCCCTGGTGGAGGGATCTTCCTCTGCACCCCATCCAGTAGTTGCCGGGGCCCGAAGAGTGAGACTTGAGAGGCTGTGAGGCGGGCAGCAACGGGCAGAGAGTTGCTGATTGCAGGCATTACTAGTAAAAAAAAAAATATGTCCCCGGATTTCATTTAAAAAATCTGGACACCTTATACTACAGTCTCTGACCATCTCCTGTATTATATCTGCAGTCTCTGACCATCTCCTGTATCATATCTGCAGTCTCTGACCATCTCCTGTATCATATCTGCAGTCTCTGACCATCTTCTGTATGATGTCTGCAGTCTCTAACCATCTCTTGTATCATGTCTGCAGTCCCTGGCCATCTCCTATATCATGTCTGCAGTCTCTGACCATCTCCTGTATCATATCTGCAGTCTCTGACCATCTCCTGTATCATGTCTGCAGTGTCTGACTATCTCTTGTATTATGTGTACAGTCTCTAACCATCTCTTGTATCATGTCTGCAGTCTCTGACCATCTCCTGTATCATATCTGAAGTCCCTGACCATCTCTTTTGCCATGTCTGCAGTCTCTGACCATCTCCTGTATCATATCTTTAGTCTCTGACCATCTCCTGTATCATATCTACAGTCTCTGACCATCTCCTGTAGGGGTGCAACGGATCGTGCCCGATCCGCGATCCGAACGGGTCGACCTGTTCGGATCGGCACAGTATGCAATCCGCGGAACGCACCGCCGCCATGTCCTTAGAAAAGACCGCGGCTTCGGCCTAGCTCCGGAGCGGTCGGCCATCTTGGTACACTCGGCGGCGGTGCGCGCTGACGTCATCACCCCTCCCTCTGCTCGTGGATATTTTCGATTCTGCAAGCGCGCGCTGACTCTGCATGAGACGGACGAGTACAGTGAGTAGTACAGTTAGTTGGCTAATGTAATGGCTATGGGAAAAATGGCCATATACACAATTACACACAGTGGCCCAGATTCAAGAAGCTATTGCGCCCGCGCAACCATAGGTTGCGCGGCGCAATAGCTGTTTTGCTCCCGCGTAGCGAATGCCCCTGATTCAAGAACATCGCTACGCGGACTGCAGCCTAGGATATGACAGACATAAGCCTCCTTATGCCTTCATATCTCAGGCTGCATTCTTGCGTTGGCCGCTAGGGGGCGCGGCCATTGTGATCTGTGTATAGTATGCAAATTGCATACTACCACCGATTCACAAAAGTTGCGCGGGCCCTGCGCACGCAAGGTACGGAGTTTCCGTATGGCGACTTTAGCGTAAGGCTGCTCCTTCTCATAGTAGGAGCAGCCAATGCTAAAGTATAGCCACCCTTCCCGCTCGTGAAATTTAAATTTCACGTCGTTTACGTAAGTGATTCGTGAATGGCGCTGGACGCCATTCACGTTCACTTAGAAGCAAATGACGTCCTTGCGACGTCATTTGCCGCAATGCACGTCGGTAAAGTTTCCCGACGGAGCATGCGCTGTTCGCTCGGCGCGGGAGCACGCCTAATTTAAATGATTCCTGCCCCCGGCGGGATCATTTACATTAGGCGCCCTTACGCAGGACAAATTAGCATAGCGCCCGCGCAATTTACGGAGCTACTGCTCCGTGAATCGCGGGCAAATCGAAATATTTGCGTGGGCGCAGAGAAAAATCTTTGCCCTTTGCCCACGCAAATATTGCGCGGATCTACCTGAATCTGGGCCAGTGTGTTACTGTTTAGTGTGGGGGCAATGTTGGCTATGATGAATATTAAATTACAGTGGCAAAAATGGCAATTACAGTGTTACTGTTTTACTAGTGTGGGGGCAATGTTGGACTGGAACAGTGATGGTGATGATGGCCAGTGGGGGACAATGGTGGACATTACAGTGACTACAGTGGGGGGCAATGGTGGACATTACAGTGATGATGACTCTGAGTGGGGGCAATGGTGGATGACTGGATGTTACAGTGAGGGGGCGGCAATGGTGGATGATGTTACAGTGAGGGGGGCAATGGTGGATGTCGATGTTACAGTGAGGGGGCGGCAATGGTGGATGTCGATGTTACAGTGAGGGGGGCAATGGTGGATGACTGGATGTTACAGTGAGGGGGCAATGGTGGATGATGTTACAGTGAGGGGGGCAATGGTGGATGTCGATGTTACAGTGAGGGGGGCAATGGTGGATGTCGATGTTACAGTGAGGCGGCGACAATGGTGGATGATGTAACAGTGAGGTGGGAGCAATGGTGGATGATGTTACAGTGAGGGGGGCAATGGTGGATGATGTTACAGTGAGGGGAGCAATGGTGGATGATGTTACAGTGAGGGGGGCAATGGTGGATGATGTTACAGTGAGGGGGGCAATGGTGGATGATGTTACAGTGAGGGGGACAATGGTGGATGATGTTACAGTGAGGGGGGCAATGGTGGATGATGTTACAGTGAGGGGGGCAATGGTGGATGATGTAACAGTGAGGTGGGAGCAATGGTGGATGATGTTACAGTGAGGGGGGCAATGGTGGATGATGTTACAGTGAGGGGGGCAATGGTGGATGTCGAAGTTACAGTGAGGCGGCGACAATGGTGGATGATGTTACAGTGAGGGGGCGGCAATGGTGGATGATGTTACAGTGAGGGGGGCAATGGTGGATGTCGATGTTACAGTGAGGGGGCGGCAATGGTGGATGTCGATGTTACAGTGAGGGGGGCAATGGTGGATGACTGGATGTTACAGTGAGGGGGCAATGGTGGATGATGTTACAGTGAGGCGGCGACAATGGTGGATGATGTTACAGTGAGGGGGGCAATGGTGGATGTCGATGTTACAGTGAGGCGGCGACAATGGTGGATGATGTAACAGTGAGGTGGGAGCAATGGTGGATGATGTTACAGTGAGGGGGGCAATGGTGGATGATGTTACAGTGAGGGGGGCAATGGTGGATGATGTAACAGTGAGGTGGGAGCAATGGTGGATGATGTTACAGTGAGGGGGGCAATGGTGGATGATGTTACAGTGAGGGGGGCAATGGTGGATGTCGAAGTTACAGTGAGGCGGCGACAATGGTGGATGATGTTACAGTGAGGGGGCGGCAATGATGGATGTCGATGTTACAGTGAGGGGGGCAATGGTGGATGATGTTACAGTGAGGGGGGCAATGGTGGATGATGTTACAGTGAGGGGGGCAATGGTGGATGATGTTACAGTGAGGGGGGCAATGGTGGATGATGTTACAGTGAGGGGGACAATGGTGGATGATGTTACAGTGAGGGGGGCAATGGTGGATGATGTAACAGTGAGGCGGCGACAATGGTGGATGATGTTACAGTGAGGGGGCGGCAATGATGGATGTCGATGTTACAGTGAGGGGGGCAATAGTGGATGATGTTACAGTGAGGGGGGCAATGGTGGATGATGTTACAGTGAGGGGGGCAATGGTGGATGATGTTACAGTGAGGGGGACAATGGTGGATGATGTTACAGTGAGGGGGGCAATGGTGGATGATGTTACAGTGAGGGGGGCAATGGTGGATGATGTTACAGTGAGGGGGGCAATGGTGGATGATGTTACAGTGAGGGGGGCAATGGTGGATGATGTTACAGTGAGGGGGGCAATGGTGGATGTCGATGTTACAGTGAGGGGGGCAATGGTGGATGTCGATGTTACAGTGAGGCGGCGACAATGGTGGATGATGTAACAGTGAGGTGGGGGCAATGGTGGATGATGTTACAGTGAGGGGGGCAATGGTGGATGTCGAAGTTACAGTGAGGCGGGCAATGGTGGATGATGTTACAGTGAGGGGGGCAATGGTGGATGTCGAAGTTACAGTGAGGCGGCGACAATGGTGGATGATGTTACAGTGAGGGGGCGGCAATGATGGATGTCGATGTTACAGTGAGGGGGGCAATGGTGGATGATGTTACAGTGAGGGGGGCAATGGTGGATGATGTTACAGTGAGGGGGACAATGGTGGATGATGTTACAGTGAGGGGGGCAATGGTGGATGATGTTACAGTGAGGGGGGCAATGGTGGATGATGTTACAGTGAGGGGGACAATGGTGGATGATGTTACAGTGAGGGGGGCAATGGTGGATGATGTTACAGTGAGGCGGCGACAATGGTGGATGATGTTACAGTGAGGCGGCGACAATGGTGGATGATGTAACAGTGAGGGGGGCAATGGTGGATGATGTTACAGTGAGGGGGGCAATGGTGGATGATGTAACAGTGAGGCGGCGACAATGGTGGATGATGTTACAGTGAGGGGGCGGCAATGATGGATGTCGATGTTACAGTGAGGGGGGCAATGGTGGATGATGTTACAGTGAGGGGGGCAATGGTGGATGATGTTACAGTGAGGGGGGCAATGGTGGATGATGTTACAGTGAGGCGGCGACAATGGTGGATGATGTTACAGTGAGGCGGCGACAATGGTGGATGATGTAACAGTGAGGGGGGCAATGGTGGATGATGTTACAGTGAGGGGGGCAATGGTGGATGATGTTACAGTGAGGGGGGCAATGGTGGATGATGTTACAGTGAGGGGGACAATGGTGGATGATGTTACAGTGAGGGGGGCAATGGTGGATGATGTTACAGTGAGGGGGGCAATGGTGGATGATGTTACAGTGAGGGGGGCAATGGTGGATGATGTTACAGTGAGGGGGACAATGGTGGATGATGTTACAGTGAGGGGGGCAATGGTGGATGATGTTACAGTGAGGGGGGCAATGGTGGATGATGTTACAGTGAGGGGGGCAATGGTGGATGATGTTACAGTGAGGGGGGCAATGGTGGATGATGTTACAGTGAGGGGGGCAATGGTGGATGATGTTACAGTGAGGGGGGCAATGGTGGATGATGTTACAGTGAGGGGGACAATGGTGGATGATGTTACAGTGAGGGGGGCAATGGTGGATGATGTTACAGTGAGGGGGGCAATGGTGGATGATGTTACAGTGAGGGGGGCAATGGTGGATGATGTTACAGTGAGGGGGGCAATGGTGGATGATGTTACAGTGAGGGGGGCAATGGTGGATGATGTTACAGTGAGGGGGCGGCAATGGTGGATGTCTATATGATGTGGAATTTTCACAGGTTTATGCAAATTCAATTAATTGCGGGCCGGCGTTTTGCACGTTTATCCAAATCGACTTTTAGATTATCCATAGTTTTTTTTTCTAATTATTTTTTATATTTATGTTCTTGTCAATTCATGCGTTTACGTTTACGTCGGTCGTTCACTATTGTAATATTACGTTTAGCGCAATCCTATTTTTTTTCTATATTTTATTCACTGTTGGGGTTTTGCAGGAGGATTGCTGCTTCCACTGAGTTTTAGGTAATTTTTGTGGACTGCACAAGATTGCTTCTAGGTCTTACGTCTTAACGCAGTTTATTTTCTTTTTTCCAGGTGAGGTCCCCTGCCTTCCCTGACTGGCGAGTCGGGCGACTGACTGCCCACTGTGCCCAGTGTTCCGTCCTCCAGGCTACCAAAGCACCTCCACATCCTGCCTCTACTTTGGGCAAGGAATCAGTCCACAGTCCACACATACGAGTCATGGCGAGTCATGGCGAGTGGAAGAACGGAGGAGCTTGAACGTCCCGCGTCCTTTAAATCTCCTGTATGGGAGATTTAAAGCATCCCTGTGAAATATGATCATGAAGGAAAGAGGATAGTGGATAAAACCGTGACGGCGTGTAGGCACTGTGGCACAAGAAAGCCACATGACAGTGGAAACACGTCAAGTATGGCCACGCATTTGAAGCGTCATCACCCCGGTGTTCCACTGACAGGAGTGAAAACAAAAGCTGTTCAGCAACCGCTCATCACCGCAGCATTTAAACAGCCCCTCATTCCACAATCGGACCGGGCTAAAGCCATCACAAAAGCAATCGGCGTGTTTATCGGAGCAGACATGAGGCCATATTCGATTGTGCAGAACGAGGGCTTTAAGCACATGCTGAAAGTGCTTGAGCCACGTTACAACATCCCGTCGCGCACCCACTTCAGCGAAAAGGTTGTGTCAGAACTTTATGAACAGGAGAAGAAAAAAGTTGTGGATGAACTATCCCAAGCATCGTCTGTTGCGCTCACGACAGACGGGTGGATGTCCAGGGGAACGGAGAGCTATGTGACAATAACCGCTCACTTCATCACGGCAGACTGGGAGATGAGAAGTCCGGTGCTGCAGACACGCCCCCTCTACGAGAGTCACACAAGCGCTCATCTTGCGCAGGTGCTGACAGAAGCGGTGGACGAATGGAAGCTAAAGAGGCCCAGTACTAATATCCCAGTCACAACTGACAATGCCAAAAACCAAGTTAATGCAGTAATTGAGGCAGGACTGGGCCCACAGATAGGGTGCTTTGCGCATGTCGTGAATTTGGCATCTCAGAAGGGAATCTCTGTCAGTAGGATGGACCGCCTCTTTGGGAGGATCAGGAAGGTGGTTTCCTACTTCCACCGAAGCACAACAGCTGCCCATGTGCTGAAAACAAAGCAAGAAATGCTAAAGCTGCCTAAACACAAGCTCATAAATGATGTGCCAACAAGGTGTAACTCCACTTATGATATGCTGGCGCGTTATCTGGAGCAGCAGGCAGCTATATACTCTGCACTGACTGACAAGACCCTAAAGAAAATGGTCAAGGACATCATTACCCTGTCTGATGATGATGTGAGAGTGGCAGAGGAGGTCCTCCAGGTGCTTCAACCCCTCAAGATGGTTACAACTCTTCTGAGCACTGAAAGTTCACCATCTGTATCGATGATCCTGCCCCTAAAAACAAGGATTCTCCAATCGATGGCTCCAGGTGTGGAAGACAGCACCATCACACGAGATGTCAAGACTGCCATTAGAGAGGACCTGCAGCCCAGATACACTTCACCCCCTACTCTACAGGACTACCTTCACAGATCTACTGCCCTGGATCCAAGGTTCAAGTCCCTGTCTCACATGGACCCTGCCCTACGCCAGAGGACATACAGTGACCTCACCACCGAGATTGTGAGCAGTCTGGGCACTAGAGACTGTGATGAGGTAAATAAAGAATATTCTTTAAAAAATGATAAATTTAAATCTAAATACATTGGGCCAGATCCTCAAAAGGGATACGCCGGCGTAACTGCTGTTACGCCGTCGTATCCCTGTTTCTAACTATGGAACTGATCCACAGAATCAGTTTCCCATAGTTAGGCAGAAGATCCGGCATGTGTAAGGGACTTACACTGCCGGATCTTAGGATGCAGTACCGCATCCGCCGCTGGGGGCATTTTGTGTCGAAATGCCGCCTCGGGTATGCAAATTAGCACTTACGGAGATCCGCAAAGCTTTTCAGCTTTGTTTTTTCTCCGTAAGTTTTAGTTTGCAAACGCAAAATTAGGGCTGCTTTTACAAAGTGTAAACTGTGTACACTATGTAAAAGCAGACCCTTCTGTCCAGCGACGCAATTTTTTTTTTGTTTTGAATTTTTTTTTCTCGCCGTATCTTTTTTTTTCCGACGCAACTTTATTGACCCGTCGCGATCCACAAAGCTCGGCGTAACGTAATTTCGCGCTATGCACGTCGGGAAAATGACGTCACAAGCATGCACAGTACGTCCGGCGCGGGAGCGCGCCTAATTTAAATGGGAATCGCCCCCATGAAAAGAGGAACGCCTTGCGCCGGCGGAATTTAAGTTACACAGCCAAAAATTTCTAGGTAAGTGCTTTGTGGATCGGGCACTTAGGTAGAAATTTTAAGGCAGTGTAACTTAAATGGGAAAATTTACGTTACGCCGGATCTTTGTGGATTACCCCCACTTTTTTTTTGTAATAATGGCTTTTATTAAATGTTATTATTTTCATGTTTCATAGACATGAAAAATGTGGCAATAATATTGCTACATTTTTCATGTCTATGAAACATGAAAATAAATAGGTTTAATTAATCAACAATTTTTTTCTGCAGGGTCAAGCTCAAGCTGCAGAGCCAACAGGAGCAAACTTGGACTCATCATCTCCTCCACAAAAGAAGTCGGCGATGGCAGAGTTTGGAGAGACCTTTGCCAGCAAAGACAACAAGACTTCTGCTGACATCATCAAAGAGGAGGTGGAATCCTATCTGCTGGCAGCAAGCGGCATTATAGTGGATGGTGATCCGATGACATGGTGGAAAAGCAATGAGTGTAAATACCCTCATGTTGCCAGGATGGCAAGATGCTATCTCGCTGTGCCAGGCTCTTCAGTTCCTTCTGAGAGAGTGTTCTCAACAGCAGGGGACATAGTGACTGCACAGAGGTCCACACTCTCCCCAGAGAGCTGTTACTGAAGGATGATCTGGTTCGAATAGCGGTGATTCATGGTGAAATGCTGCCCCTAGTGGACATTACAGCATACTTCTTGGAGGACGGGCAAAAGAAGAATACTTCCTGGTGATTAGGAAAGACTGCCTCATGGATTTTTTCATTGGTATGGGCTGGCAGTGGGTGTTTGTGTGGGTGGTGTCTGAGTGGGATTTAAAAGTACTGGCCAGCTGGAGTGACTTCCTCTTGCCCATTGAGCCCAGCTGAAAGCTACCGAATACAGAAGACGACCTTACATAAAGTATCATTTAAATTCTTTTGTTTTATATGCTCTGTAATATTCATTTTAGCGTTTTATGTTAGCATTTCTACTTTCATTGTTAAATAAATGAGACCCTTGCTTATTTAAGCAGTGTGTTTATTTTTATAGATAACCTTATTATTGTACCATCACCATTAACTTTATCAGAGCTTTGATAGACTGTCTAACTATAGGAATAGACAAGTTAATACATATTTATAATAAATAGGGGGAATCCAAAACCACCCCATATTTATTTCAGTATCTATGTAGCCATGGCATCCCAATTGACAGATGTAGGGCTGACAGCACTAGGATGCACGCAACGCTCGTACATTACTGTGGTGGTAAAACCCAGCCCTGCATGGATTACAATGCCCTGTGTGAATGAGGTCTTTCAAAGTACTCCCCATCAGGGCAGGTACAAGGGATGGGCAGGAGGGAAAGCTGCCCCTGTGTTAAATGCAGGGGGGCAGGGGAAGAGGTGACAGAGATAGAACAGAGGACATAGTGGACATATGCCTCTAACAGGTGTCATGCGATGTGTTGTCAAAAACCTCTTCCTATCCAGGCGTTGCTTCCAAAATATTCAGACATTGGA
This sequence comes from Rana temporaria, assembly GCF_905171775.1. Taxonomy (NCBI): domain Eukaryota; kingdom Metazoa; phylum Chordata; class Amphibia; order Anura; family Ranidae; genus Rana; species Rana temporaria. The sequence goes on along the minus strand of NC_053499.1, from coordinate 35,256,875 downwards.
TTACTTCATTATTACGATGTTTTATTCTTCCAACGATATGACAGCAAACAGATTAATGCTTACGTTGTTACAGCTTAGTCAAACATCATGGCTGGTAGGCATCACAAAGTTACAGAAGGAGGAAATAGATGGTACATCTTCTATGCTGGCTATAGAGCCTCTCCGAGCAGGTTGGTTTCCAAACTTCCATCTCATCAGCAGAGTCCCTTCCCCCGTCGGGTCGGGGGTGACCCTGAGGTCCCTCCGTCCAGGGGTGACCCTGGAGATCCTAACTTACTATGCTTACCACGTGTACATTTATACAGGTTTAACAGCTAACTAAGCACAATTGGCTCGTTTCCAAAGAAGGTTGCGATGATCGTTCACACCCACTTAGGTATTTTTAAGTATCATCTCCACCCATCTTCTTGACGTATGTTTTTAAGAATAGATATGGCCTAACCTACATTGACCTTCGTTTGTCTTTAACAAACCTTCAAATGCTACCATGTTTAAGCATTGATTCAGAGACCTTTAGAACATAATATCAATACATTTAAAATCTAACAATTCCCCCTTAATGCACTGTAATTAACAAATAAAATAAGTGCATTCATCTTAAACAATAAAGGTTTCTGATTCACTTTTTTCCAATACAAACAATACAATTTAACATTTCAGATATTGTACATAAACTTTTTCCAAAATTCGGAGATATTCTTGTGAAATATTTGATTCCATTAAAAAATTATAATTTATTATATTATTAATTAATTTTAATTTATTCTCCATCTAAATTATGTAATATTCAAATTTTCTTCCTTTACCTTCATAAATTTTACTTCTTATAACTTCATCCATATCATATAATTATTTAATATTTTATCATAAAGAAGAAATAAATATATTTTTGATGTATCAAATTATATTTCTCTATAATATTAATTAATAATTAATAAATACAATTTTTTTCATTTCTTTTGAAATTTCAATAACCAAATTTCTTCAGTATAAGTTTTTTATACATTATCCTAGACACTGAACAATTATAAACATAATACGTAATCTATTTGTTTGTGGATATATAAAAACATAACTTTCCCATTATTTGATTGTCATATTTTTATATATTCTATCTTTCTTTCTATTTATATTTTTATCTTTATCTATTTATTTTTATATATTTATCCATCTAATTTATTTACCTATCCATATAATTTATTTATCTATCCATGACCAGCAAGCAACTCTTTCTTTTATTTATTTTTCAATGTTCCATATTATTTAATTCAACAATAATTCTGTTTAGATACTTTAAAATCTTTTTCTTCCACACAAGCTTGTATGTTTTTAACTATATTAATACTTCAAATGTATACTTTGTTATACATACTTGTAATAACAAACTATCCATCCAACTTTCCCAAGTTATGTGTTCTATAAAAATGAATAAAAATTAATTATTCTATGTGAAATAATAATTTTATGTGTATCAATATGTATTCTTATAAAAGATTTAGAAACCAAAATATAACAACTATTTTTCCATATTTAAAAAAATTAAAAAATTCCTATATTAGAATTATTACATTCCAACTCCCCCTTACATAATGATCAATCGATCAATATGTCACTTTTGATATAAGTCCATATGAATAAATCATTGAAGTTCATCCAAAAATGTTGATCCTTGATAACATAATCAAAAAATAATTTGAAAAAACTAGAAATAATAACCAAAATAGAATTTTAGTTGTGCTTGTTTCATGGTCATGAAAGTATCCAAAAAATAAAATTACCTTCCCAATTGAAATCTGATATTTCAGTTGGCATTCCTATTGAAATCCGTGGTATCTTTAAAATCTATAATTCCTAACCATAACTTTAGCTACTGGAATAAATTATGAAACATACTCATAAAAAGTAGAAATCTTATTCAAAACATAATCTCTATTTAAATTTAGCAAAGGCCTAGCCATATTTTGTGAACAAACTTCTGAAATTCCTATACTTGTACTTTGTCCTATGCAACAGATTGCAAATAACTATATATGCTAATTTTAAAAAAACATAGAAGAACAGACATTCTTCATCCTGTCATTAACTCAAAAAAATGTAACCAACCCTTACTTTAGAAAAGGTTTTAAACCAAAAATATAACAGGTAAATAAGTCACTTAGTATTTACCTTTTCTTGAATCATCTTACCCTATTTAGACTTTAAAATACTATTGTAGCGTTCTATAATATCTGGGTACTAAAGATGATAAGAAACAATAACTTTATCAAATACTAAAATTGCATACACGTCCTTCATCACCTGTCCTATAAAAATGAAAAAATCATTATCTGATTCCATGGTTTGAAAACAATCCCAATGGAATGTGACAAAGTTCATAACTTAGCTTTCATTAAAAATATATTATTTTTTCCTAGAATTACCTCAATTATTTTTATCAAAAAATTAACTAAAAAGGAAAAAACATACTAGTATACTCCTTCAGCAGGTGAAAAAATCTAATATACTCAATCTACATAGACTGCAAATCTCTCAATACTTTATAGTATAAGATCACTCTTTGCCTTTGAATTGCTCTATAAACATAATAAAACAATATTCAAGAAGTTTGATGACAAAAATGCTCTAATAATGAGTAGTTCAAAATTTCTTTCATTAGCTCAAACAAAAAATCAATTAATCAATTTGTCAGTCAATCTGTCAGGTACCTGGATATGCAAAAATAAATATTTTCATTTAAAAAATAATTCTATCCATTTTTGTTGGAATCAATTATTTTTACAATGAATTTTATCTTCATTATCAGTCTGTACTGAGACAAAATTTTCATCGTCCCCCTTTTTATTCTGTGACTAATTTTTATTTTGTAAAAGTAATATTTTTATCAGATTATTGTATTTTTCTTTACTATACTTTACTTATGATTGCTTTAATTTTGCAAAAGAACATTTAGGTTGGATATCCTAAATACCTTATATCAGAAAGAAACTTAAATCATGTTTAAGTATTTTTCTTTTTTTAACCAACTTATACAGTATGGTTAATTTAACCACATGCCCTGTCACTCTGACTGCTAAACAAACAAGTCTTAAAATCTTTTTTCAGTGTAGACAGACAAACATTCAGAAAGTTTCATCTGTGCTTCCTGGATCCATTTAATAAAAGCACAAAAAAAACCCCTCAATAAATATCCACTGAAAAATTGATAAAGTAACTTTTGCATAATCAACTTGCATAATTGTGGCTTATTACACTGTATAATTTTAGCTTCAACTGACCTTACTTTTTAACATCCAGTTGTCACTATAGACAAAAGCTTAATCAAAGCCTTGTGTAGACACCCTCATGTTTAAAAATAACACCTTAGTTCTTTAAAACAAATGGTGCAAAAACCCACGTATTTTTCAAAACAATTACTTAGGTTAGTAATACCTTATTAAATATTTTTTTCCATCCATGAACCTTTATTTCAGATTTCTGAAAAAAGTTTAAACACTTAAAATGTGTTTATATCCATAGGGGAAAAAAACTCTTGTCATGACTGACCATCTGCTTAGAAACTCGACCTCCATTTCTCTGTTAATGACACACTCTCAGAGAAAGATCTGTCACTGTCAGTCTTGACTACCATTCACTATACAATTTTCAACCAATCTCATTTTATCGTTTTTACAATTTTTAACCTTTTTTAAAAATTTTAAAACATATTTGGTTTGTACATCTGCTAAAAATCATGTACATAACGTTATAATATGACTTTTGATTATATTAATGACAAAAAATTAGTGGAACAATCTCATGAAACCCAGATTGGCCCCTGCGCATGAACCGACCTGCGTTTCCTCGAGAAAATTACTCCAACCAACTCTTTATCAGAAATACTCAATTTCTCAAAAACTTTTAACAATAGTTTTCTCATCAATATTTGCTAATTTTGGATTGAACAAAACTTTCATATTTTAATATTTTTCCTGTGTAAACTTTAGTAATTTTGAACAATTTACTACCTTTAATTAAATAACCAAACCCAAGTTTGGAAACTTTTGTAAAAATTGCTCAATCCTCAACTTATTATTTTCTACAACCAAATCTGTAGGATTTTTGTTAAATACTAAATACCTTGTTGTTTACCATTAACTGAATTTTATACAGTTCTTGCATAATTTTAATCAATAGTTTTTCCTTTAAACTTCTACCCCTGTATGTGCTTTGAATGACATGCAATAACACATTTCTGTTGTTTTAGGCTAAAATATTCCCGAACATATATATGCAGCATTAAACTTAATTTCCTTATTAAAGAACTTCTTACACTCTGGTATTAATTAATTAATTACCCCACTACTGTTTACATGCCTGCATTGCATATATATATATATATATATCAATTCCCGAATATTACTGAGATATACTTCTGAACTTTGAGATTAACCATCCCATGTTAAACCACTTATATAAAAAAACATATTTACCCCTTGTTTTAGAATGATTTTCCTGTGCACTTAAAAAAACAAGCAATAAACAATGTCCTTTAACTTTGTCTTCTTTAGTTTTAGTTTCTTTCGTTTGTTTGTTACATTGTCTATCTTTGGTGATTTTTCTTGTTGCATTTTCATGTTGCTGTATCTTCATCCGTTGCTTTATCTTGGAAGAGTAATGTCCTTATTTTCTTTGAAGAATTAATTTTCTAACAGTTCTTGTCTTTTTCCTCTGGCCCGCCTTCTTTTTGGCTCACGTGTTAGTGTAAATGTTTATTTAAGCTGTAAAGTAGCCTCAAGTAAACAAATGTAAAGATGCGTGCGTAAAAATAATGTCTTTCTCCTTTTTGTGTATGCGAAAGGAATGTATAATGTATAGTGTATTCTTGGACCGTTCAAACATCAAAATCCCGACTTTCAATAGCTCACTCAAAGTGTACATCTGCCTGTGTGACTACAATGGTGGCCTTAAATATAACGTGAAGCTTCTATTTGGCAGCTTTCTTCACGTACGTAAACGTCTACGATTTTTCTCCATAACCTGAAAAGTCCTCAATGGATTTTGCATGATATCTTGAAACCTTCTGTCCAAAATAGCTTTGGCTCAGTAGCCCTGTGTAAGCCTTGTATGGTTTTTTTTTCTTCTGCTCGTAAGCTACAAGCATTCTGACAGGTGGTGAGAAAACAAAACAGCGTAAAAACTCACCCTGTGTTTTAGAGCCTTCTCTCGTCTGATGGAAAACAAACGCCTTTTACAGTTCTAGGTGCTTTGGTCGTATTTTTCTTCAAGACTTGAAAGAACAACATCTTTGACTTCATTTCTTCATTTCCCCCTTGTCAAGGCTTTAGGAAAAAAATGACCAGTCTGGCTGGCGCGACAAATGTTAAATGCCGGGGGGCAGGGGAAGAGGTGACAGAGATAGAACAGAGGACATAGTGGACATATGCCTCTAACAGGTGTCATGCGATGTGTTGTCAAAAACCTCTTCCTATCCAGGCGTTGCTTCCAAAATATTCAGACATTGGATTACTTCATTATTACGATGTTTTATTCTTCCAACGATATGACAGCAAACAGATTAATGCTTACGTTGTTACAGCTTAGTCAAACATCATGGCTGGTAGGCATCACAAAGTTACAGAAGGAGGAAATAGATGGTACATCTTCTATGCTGGCTATAGAGCCTCTCCGAGCAGGTTGGTTTCCAAACTTCCATCTCATCAGCAGAGTCCCTTCCCCCGTCGGGTCGGGGGTGACCCTGAGGTCCCTCCGTCCAGGGGTGACCCTGGAGATCCTAACTTACTATGCTTACCACGTGTACATTTATACAGGTTTAACAGCTAACTAAGCACAATTGGCTCGTTTCCAAAGAAGGTTGCGATGATCGTTCACACCCACTTAGGTATTTTTAAGTATCATCTCCACCCATCTTCTTGACGTATGTTTTTAAGAATAGATATGGCCTAACCTACATTGACCTTCGTTTGTCTTTAACAAACCTTCAAATGCTACCATGTTTAAGCATTGATTCAGAGACCTTTAGAACATAATATCAATACATTTAAAATCTAACACCCTGTCGCAATGGTTTATTGCAGGGATCGGGGGGACCCTGACCCTAACCCTAAGGGAAAGGGGGTGCAGTTTGGCATCTTGGCCCTGGCGCTTGATGACCTTGTCCTGGCACTGCTCGCCATATAGGCACCAAGAAAACTGTCACATGGTATTACAGTACTAGTGCTACCAAAACTCTTACACCAAATGAAAGTACCCATGCAGCCAGAACCAGAATTCCAGCAGGTGAATGGAAGAGCTTGGGGCAGATTCACATACATTAAGATGGGCGCAGCGTATCAGAGATACGCTACGCTGCCGTATCTTACCTGGCTTTAAGTCGAATCCAGGAAGATTTAGCGCTGTAAGTTACGGCGGCGTAGTGTATTTCAGGCGGCGGAATTCAAATCGGCGATTAGGGGGCGTGATTCATTTAAATGAAACGCGTCCCCGCGCCGATTGAACTGCGCATGCTCCGTTTCTAAATTTCCCGCCGTGCTTTGCGCGAAATGACGTCGCAACAATGTCATTTTTTGAACTTAGACGTGACTTACGTCCATCCCTATTCACGGACGACTTACGCAAAAAAAATAAAAAAAAATCAAATTTCGACGCGGGAACGACGGCCATACTTAACATGGCAAGTCTATCTATACGCCGCAAAATACCAGCTTTAACTATACGCCGGAAAAAGCCGACTAGAGACGATGTAAGAGAATGCGACGGCCGCGCGTACGTTTGTGGATCGTCGGAAAAAGCTAATTAGCATACTAGACACGGAAAACGACACGAACTCCACCCAGCGGACGCCGAAGTATTGCATCTACGATCCGAAGGCGTACGAAGCCGTACGCCTGTCGGATCGAACCCAGATGCCGTCATATCTTGGTTTGAGGATTCAAACTAAAGATACGACGCGGGTAATTTGAAAGTACGCCGGTGTATCAGTAGATACACCGGCGTACTCTCTCTCTGGATCTGGCCCTGTAAGGAACAATGACATCTGTTAGGGCTCATTTATACCACCTACACTGGGCCTTAATCCTCAACTCATTCCCAACACAAGGACAAGCCAAACAGCCTTGCTATCAATGGTGCCAATTTATACCAATACCCTTCATTAGAAAAAAAAAATCATGTTGCATTTTAACAGCAGCACTGCAGGTATACCTTGTGTAAAAAAAAAAATGCAACCACATTAATAAATCACACTGCAGAAAATAATGGCGTAATGCAACACTATAAAAAGAAAACGTATGTTGGAAAACATGCGTCTAGCTTATTTTAACACAAGCAGTATGGGGTGAGCCATTAGTTCAATGGTTTGATTTATTTAGTCCACACTTTTTTTGCCATCCATTTTCTCTTTTTGTGTAGATTTTTCTCTGATCTTTTATGTTTAATCCTTCTTTTATTCATTCTAACAGAAGAATATCAAAGAATACACAAAAGGAGAGTGATATACCATCAAATTGTATTCAAGGCTCTATAAAGGTGAACACAATGCAGAATCTGTAGCATATCTGAGCATGTCGACACCGCACACAAGGAAAATAGATCTGAATGATAACAAATGAGCTGTGGCCTTACTGAGGCATGTTAGAAGAACTATTTAGACTGGGTTCACACTATTGCGAATTGGATCCAATTCGCATGTCAGAAGCCTGTGACCGACTCTCAATGGAGCCGGTTCACACAGCTCCGGGACGGCTGCGGAGCGAATTGCACAGGAGTCCTTTGCAACTTCTGATCTGTTTCAGGTCTGAATTCAGCCAAAAATTCGGACTGAAATTGGACCTAAAACGGTGAACAAGTACGCACCAGACCCCAGCTTTGAGCCACTTCGCACAGAGATGTGAACCCAGCCTGAAAGCTGATCTTCAGCTTCTAGTGAAGTTTAAATCGTTGTTTTGGACCAAGCTGGTCAAACAAGAGATTTATTTCACTATGACATGCAGCAGCTCTCAGTTCTGTATGGACTGTATGTAGCCTCAGCTATATACAGTATACAGCACTGTGTTCTGTCAGTCTGACGCAAACTTCCTGTCCTACACCTGGTACAAAATTGAGTCGGGCTATTCATCCATTCACAGAGAGCTTTTCATTTTTCTGAATGAATGCAGAGCTTCCTCTGACTGGCCGAGGCGAAATGATTACGCCACGGGGGCCGGATTCAGAAAGAGATACGACGGCGTATCTCCTGATATGCCATCGTATCTCCTGATACACCGTCGTATCTCTGAGTGCGCTCGGTCGTATCTATGTGACTGATTCATAGAATCAGTTACGCATAGATATCCCGCATAGATATGTGTCTTACACCGTCGGATCTTAGGCTGCATATTTACGCTGGCCGCTAGGTGGCACTTCTGTTTGTTTACGCAAGGAATATGCAAATTACTTTTTACGTCAATTCAGAAACGAACGACCGCCCGACGCTTTTTTTTTACGTCGTTTGCGTCCGGCTTTTTCCGGCGTAAAGTTACCCCTGCTATATGAGGGGTATGTGCGGCGTATCCTATGTTAAGTATGGCCGTCGTTCCCGCACCGAGTTTTGAATTTTTTACGTCGTTTGCGTAAGTCGTTCGCGAATACGGCTGGACGTAATTTACGTTCACGTCGAAAGCAATGCCGTTTTGCGGCGGATTTTCGAGCATGCGCACTGGGATGTTTTCACGAACGGCGCCCCCAACACGCCCCCAAATACAACACGCCCCCAACATCCCCATTTGAATTACGCGGCCTTACGCCGGAACACATACGTTATGCCGCCGTAAATAAGGGCGCAAGTTCTTTCTGAATACAGAACTTGCGCCCAAAGTTACAGCGGCATAACGTATCTAAGATACGTTACGCCAGCCAGCCAGATACGCTCAGGTATCTGAATCCGGCCCACGATCTCCAACTCAGCTTGGTCCAAACACACTATATGAGTTTCACTAAAAGCTAGACATCCACTTTTAAGTGAATATCTAGCTTTACTTTCACTGTAAAGGATAAGTTCACCTTTGGAAAACTTTCAGTGTAGGCTATCTGCGCATACCTCATACAAACAGTCAGTTAACAATGACAGGAAGCATCAATGAACTATCTACAGTGCTCATCAGAGACCTGGTAGTTCATTGAGAACTATAAGCCCACAGCCGCAAAGGTTGTTGGTACTTGTATGGGTGGGCGGAGCTCTGCACAGCCAAGTTTTAAAAAAAACGTGACAGCAGGCGTGGGGAGAGGATCCTTGGCTTGCTGTCACAATGGGGGATCGGGGGGTGGTGCAGGGGCTGCTGCAACAGTAACATGTTACAAAAGGTGAACTTTTCCTTTAAATAGTCTATTCTCTACACTAACGTGGGCAGATAAGTATTATAGCGTTTTTCTCAGGCAGCTGGTGCATAAAAATTCTTCTGGTTACAGGACACACCCAACATTGTTACTGGGAAGGTCCTAGAAATCCTAGAAGACACAGCAAGGATCCTCTGAGCACTGGAGGTCCTAGGGATTCTGGAAATCCTGGAAATCCTGGAAGAGCTGGCATAAATCCTATGAGTAATAGAGGGCATAGGAATCCCAAAAGACCTGGAAGGGATCATTTGAGTACTGTACCAGAGGAAGTGGGTTGAATTATGAGGTTATCCTTCAGCCTGGAAGAATAGTGGCCCCACATCACTGGATCTGTGAGTCTGTGGCAGACAGTACCGGAGATCCGGGGAGTCTAGCATCCAGGAGTGCTGCTGCCAGAGGACCCACCACTTTATTTTGGGTAAACTGGGAAACCCTTTATGCCACCATATGGAGGAGACCAATTGAAAGGTTATGGCTGTGAATATGTTCAGCATGCAGAATTTTTTTTGGCACAATAGTGTCCACCCATATTTTTCTGGCATAGAATTATAGCTTGTTCGTTCAAAAATATGTAGCACAGGTTTTCCATAATGTAATGCGCCAGGAACAACATACACAGTGACAACATGCCATTTACTTATCGTATATATGTTCTGTTCCTGACAGGGAGTTGTGTAATGCATCTTGGCTCAGCTATAGGACACAGCCTACACGCAATCAGTTCCTAGCAGAAGCAGAGATGGGCAGCGCTGATTCCCTTTCGTGCAGCTTACATCGTTCAAGAAATATTATTAACAAATGTTCATTAGACAGACCGGAACAACGGGAGACATCAGCTGTGTATAGGAGAATTGCCAGTCCATACAAATAATACATAAGTAAGCCAGTTTCGTTTATGGTTATCCAGGAGCTTAAAAGCAGAGCAGTCATTGTCAATGTGTTGTTTACACCGAACGTTACATCTTGATAAATTTGTACCCTTGTTACTTTACTCCCCCTTCCAAAAATGTCCAGTATGTTGTTCAAATTTAAAGTAGTTGTAACTCTTGCTATTACCAACACCAGGGGGTTGATTTACTAAAGGATTTTTTTTGCTCCAGAGCTTAGTAAATGAACAGAAGCTCTATTGAAATCATGTGCAAGTAAAAATGCATTTTTTTCCCTTGGGTATTCTTTGCAAAGTGAAGCCTTACCTCATTTACTAAGTTCTGGAGCAACTCCACTTGCAGAGGGCAACTGCAAAGCGCACAGTCTATTTACCTTTAGTAAATCAATCCTCAGGGGTTGTTGAGGCATGAAGATCAGGCGCAGCATCTTATTTGGTGCATCACATGTCAAATAAACTTTTATTATGCAGTGCATATGGTTTATTTGGCAAAATGAGATAGATGTATCTCCTGAAGACGTCACAAGCTAGTGACGTAACACGTAGGGAGGGAAACTACTGCACACCTCTATTATGACAAATATTGACAAACGCATGCTTTCTACCATGTTAGACCTTCTGGGCCAGATTCACAAAGGAGATACGACGGAGTATCTCAGATACTCCGTCGTATCTGTCAGAGTATCTATGCGACTGATTCATAGAATCAGTTACGTATAGATAGCCCTAAGATCCGACAGGTGTAATTGTTTTACACTGTCGGATCTTAGGATGCAGTACCGCGGCCGCCGCTGGGGGGAGTTCGCGTCGTAAACCAGCGTCGGGTATGCAAATTAGGAGTTACGGCGATCCACGACAGATTTTCGCGTTCGCTACGTCGCCGCTAGTCTAGTTTCCCGTCGCAAAGTTAGTCGTCGTTTTTGGTGCCTTAACTTTACACAGCAAACGTATTGCTGTATAAAGTATAGCCGTCGTTCCTGCGTCGAAATTTAAAAATTAACGTCGTTTGCGTATGCCGTCCGGGAATACGGAATTACGCTACGCGCGTCGCCGTTCGAAAAAATGACGTCACTGCGCGCAAAGCACGGCGGGAATTTCGAAACGGAGCATGTGCAGTAGGTCCGGCGCGGGAGCGTGCCTAATTTAAATGGCACACGCCGGCGTAGGTTTTCATTGCAAGTGCTCTCTGAATCAGGCACTTGCGATGAAAACTTGCGGCGGTGTAACGTATCTATGATACGTTACGCCGCCGCAATTATACCTGAATCTGGCCCTCTGTAAGCAAAGACACACTTGGGATTTTTTTGTGCGAAGATGCATTACTTTAATTTTTTTTGCTGCAGCAGTCACATATCTTATTTCAAACTACTGTACTGAAACTGAACTATTATTTGTATTTTTTTGGTCCATACAAAAAAAAGGTTTCTGGGTGCCAAATATTTGACGTACCAACAATATTTTATTTGGCCCACTGTTTCATAGTTCTGTATTGTGCAACTTATTCAATGGAAATGTAACTAAGCCAACAAACTACAACTCTTCTTTTTTTTTTTCTTATCTTGGCATGCTTCAACTGCCTGATACCAGTGTGTAGACCATTATATTGGGCAACACAAATATTCTAGCCACACAGTCTGTTTCCTGTAGAATGTTTATTACAGAACACAACAGGATAGTCTAGATTCTCTTTCTGTTGGCTGTTCCAGCTCCATATGAGAATCCCTTTTAAAACTGCAACAGTCCAATCTCCGCTGTGCTCTTAAAAGAAAGAACAAATAGTACAGTTGAATGTGCAATAAAAGTCTCCAGAGTTGCAATTCATAGAAAGTGTAGAAAAGATGTCTAAGGCTCCAATAACTTGCAGTTTGATGGATTTTTTTTATATGTCCAAACACTCAGAGGCATAATGCTCCAATCCCGGTGCAATGGATACATGGGTTTTGCAGTTCAAATGTGGCAGGAACAGCTACCAAACCAAACATTGAGGGCCAGTTCCCACAACAGAAACCCAGTCCACATATGTTTCTGCATATGTGTTTTCAATGCATTCCAGTGCGTTTTTTCCCTCTTGTTTTTTTGCCAAAGTTTTCTGTTTTTCATATATATATATTTTTTTGCTTTATGCCACATCAGATAGCAAGAGGACTCAGGGAACCCCAAGGACCCAAGAGAACCACAGAACAGAGTGGGCAGGGAGGACTATTACGATACAAGATGAGTGGGTGAACTCAATTTATTAATATAATAACAAACAAGAAACAAAAATAAAAACATCAGACATAAAAGACAATTACAGTACACTTTTATGTCTGATGTTTTTTTACTTTTGTTTCTTGTTTGTTATTATATTAACCACTTGACATCCGGCCAATTGTCAAAAGACGGCCGCAAGTATCTTGAGATACGTCGGCGCAAGTGCTTTGTGAATCCGGGCCTATAACTTTCACAAAGACCAAATCATTTTTTTGTCTAAAATTTATGAAGAAAAATTACTAATTTGCAAAATTTTATAACAGAAACAAAGAAAAATGCATTTTTTTTACCAAATTTTCAGTCTTTTTTCACTTATAGCTCCAAAAAAAAAACAGTGGTGACCAAAAGAAAGCTCTATTTGTGTGAAAAAAGGACACAAATTCATATGGGTACATTGTTGCATGACTGAGTAATTGTCATTAAAAAAGTGAGAGCACCAAAAGCTGAAAATTGGTCTGGTTAGGAAGGGGGTTTAGGTGCCCAATGGTCAAGTGGTTAAAGTTCAACAGGGCTGGGATCACTGAACAAGGACCTGATGAAAAGTTGTAGAATTCGTAGAATCCCCGCTGTTGGGAGGATGATGGGAATCTCTGTCCACTTCCAGGTCAGCAAGGTGTTCCTATGGCAACGTATTTTGGGGGCTAACCCTTTTGTTACAAAGAAGTATGTTCTGAAAAGCATTGTAGAACTGCTAATCGAATGTTCTGCTACAGATATAAAAATTTGCGTTCTCATTTCTTTCTTGCCACTAGACATGTCCACAACAAAAAATGTCTTATTTTTTTTTGTTTCGTTTCGTCTCGTTCCGTCGATTCGTAAAGATTCGTAATTTCGTAAGACTCAAGTTTTCCTATTAGGAACCCGTTCATATTTTGTAAGACGCAAGTTTTCCTATTCGGACCCGTTCGTATTTTCATAACAGTTTTATTTTCGTTTATCTTGAATGATTCGTAATTCTGTCTAATTTATTTTCGTTGATTCGAAATTCGTAATTTTGTTAGATAATAATTTTTGTTTAATGGATTCGTAATTTTGTACTTTCGTAAATACATAGCAACACGCGGCTAATCCATATTAAGATATACTTTTTCTTAAGCCCCGTACACACGGTCTGACTTTTTGCCAACAAACGTCAAAATGAGCGTTTTCCAAAAAATGCGATCGTGTGTACACTCTATCGGACAAAATTTTTTGGTTTCAAAAGTCTGGCCAACTTCCTTCAGACAAAAATCCACGGAAAAGTTTGTTTGAAGTCCGATCGTGTGTACGAGGCTTTACACTGTACAATGTGACTCAGCACAAAAGAGATAAGCTGATTGGCTAGGATATTAAGTAATCACTCACTAACTACACTGCCCAGTGACCATTCGAAAGAACGATACAAGTACACAAATTTACAAACAGACAAAGAAACGGATTTACAAAACACACAAATGAAAATATGAAAATGCGAACAGATAAAGGATTTAAAATACGGAATGCAAATCCTTCGTTATAGATGTAATTTTCATTCCTATGCTTTTTCGTGTTTCGTATTTTAGTAAGATTGTCCAATCATGCGTTCGTATTTTCGCTTGTTCGTTATTTTGCTTATTCGTAATTCCGTAATTTTGGTTCTTTCAGCTTTTCGGATGTTCGAATTGATCCGAATGTACGAATACTAACAAATTCGTACGAAAATCCATTCATTACGAACGGGAATGCACATATCTACTTACCACACTTACAGCTGCTATTGAAGTTTATATCACATAATACACTAGACCTTTTCCCTAAAGATTTTCACAAGCCGGGTAGATAAAATCTAAAGATCATGTCGTTTATTTATAAGACTTTATAAAGTAACATAAGATAAGTGATTATCAGCTGTTGAGCACCACTGTGACACAAATAAGCCCGTTCAATACAGAGACAAGAATAACATGGGATAAATCCAGTAGTCTTCAAACTGACCTACAAACAAGCTGTTCAAACGGATTCTGAGAAGATAAGCTAGTGTTTAGTGTTTTGCTGCTGAAAATGAAATGTACTGTAAAGAACAGACAAGGATGTATGAGGTTATAAATATAAGCACACCTCCTAGAACTCCTGATATATTTGAAAAATTAGCGATCCTTGAAAGAATCTGGATTTATTAAAAGAATGTGAGACTAGCTTGTACAGTATTAACAAGGAATTTAAAAGTAGTCATTCAGCACCTCAGAACATCACTAGAAGGAGCTGCAAACCCTGCCATAGCCTTATCTTATTTGACTATATATATATATATATATTGAAATGCAGTGACGCCTGTGCGTTGATGCACGTTCTTTCACACATTAGCCACTTGCCGACCACATAACGCCGTTATACATCGGCAAAGTGTCTCTCCCGTGCCGGATCAAGTACCTAGTACGTGATCGGCTATTTTTGGGTAGGGGGTGCGTACGTGCTGGCTGTGCTGTCAATAGACACCGCACAAGCAGATCAGCAGGGGCTAGCCAATGGATGACCGCCGACACCCGATGATCGGCGAGGAGAAATAGCCCTTTCACACGTGCGGACCGGTTTTTAGATCAGTTTTTTATCATCAGTTGATCCGTTTTTCATCCGTTTTACATTCGTTTTTCATCAGTTGTCATCCGTTTTTCATCTGTTTTTTTCATCCGTTTTTTTTTTTTTTGTTAGAACTTTATTTTTATTACATATTTTGATGAAAAACGGATGTTAGCGGATCGGATGTTAAACGGATCGTCCGCTAACATCCGTTTTTCGTCCGTTCCGTTTTTTTGACGGAAGAAAAATAGGGGTTTCTTCCATTCAAAAAAACAGAGCTTAACGGAGACGGATTTTAACGGACGTTAGCGGATGCTCATCCGCTAACGTACGCTATCCCATTGGAAAGCATTGCAGTCCGTAAACGGACGTATGAAAAAATGGACGAATGGTCCGCACGTGTGAAAGGACCCAAAGACAGAACTATGTAAACAAGGCAGAGCTCTGTCCTGTCAGCAGCGATGTGCTAGATTTTGTTTCCTTTGTAAAGCAAGTAGTTGAGCCTTGTTTTTCCCAGCTCCCAACCACTCTCCTTTAAAGTGGTTGTAAACCTTCCCGTCTTTTTTTTTTATATATAAATTCTTTATTTATTTATTTTTTCATATATCAAAACAGTGTAAAATCATATCAAAAAGTAATTCCTACTACAATTCCTACTACATAACACCACAATTATATATATATTTTTTTCCTTCTTATCTTAATAAATATTATTTATCATGTTACATACTCAATCTCTTAACAAAGTAAGCACCATTTATTTTTCCTTTCCAAGAACAAGTCCTGGTTTTGCCTCTATAGGCAGAAAAAATAGACAGAGATAGACAAAGAGAGAGAGAGAGAGAGAGAGAAAAAAAACAGCAAAAAAGAAACCCCCCCATAGAATTCTCCTCCCCCTCAGCTCCAACTTTCCAACATCCGATAATTGCTGGCCCCCAGCCCAACCCCCCCCCCCCACCCCGTTTACTTACCTGAGCCCGCGAAAGTCCTGCGTTGAGAACACGCTTGATCTCGGCCCGGTCTTTTCGGCTTTTCATTGGATAGACTGATAGCAGCGCAGCCATTGGCTCCCGCTGCTGTCAATCAAATCCAATGACGCGGGCACTGGGGGCGGGGGCCGAGTCCGGCATTCGTATCTATGGATGCAAATGCTTGACTCTGGAGCGTGCCCGCAAGGTAACCCCTTTGGGAAAGTGCTTCCCAGAGGGAATTATCTGATGCAGGGAGGAGCCGAGACAGACCCCAGAAACGAGATTTGGGGCCACTCTGTGAAAAACGAGATGCACAGCGGAGGTAAGTATGACTTGTTTGTTATTTAAAAAAAAAAATTTGAACCTTTACAATCACTTTAACCTCTTGCTACCCGCATAACTTATACAGGTGCATCTCCAAAAAAAAATTATATAATTTAATTCAAAAAGTGAAAAAAGAAAAAATTTAATATTCTAGACTCATGTAGTCACACTCAGCTATTTAACTCAAAACACCTGTGAAGGTTTCCTGAGCCTTTAAATGGTCTCAGTCTGGTTCAGTAGGTTACACAATCATGGGGAAGATAGCCGACTTGACAGTTGTCCAGAACAGTGTTTTTCAACTCCAGTCCTCAAGGCGCCCCAACAGGTCATGTTTTCAGAATTTCCCTTAGATGAAATGGCTCTGGTAATTACTAAGGCAGTGAAACTGATCAAATCACCTGTGCAAAATAAAGGAAATCCTGAAAACATGACCTGTTGGGGTGCCTTGAGGACTGCAGTTGAGAAACACTGGTCTAGAAGACAGTCATTGACACCATCCACAAGGAGGGTAAGTTACATAAGGTCATTGCTCAAGAAGCTGTCTGTTTAGAGTGCTGTATCAAGCATAATAATGGAACGTTGAGTGGAAGGAAAATGTGTGGTAGAAAATGGAGCACAAGCAACAGGGATAACCGCAGCCTTGAGAGAATTGTGAAGCAAAGGTCATTCAAGAATTTGGGGGAGATTCACAAGGAATGAACTACGGCTGGTGTCAACGCTTCAAGAGCCACTACACACAGACATATCCAGAACATGGGCTTTACTAGTAGCATTCCTTATGTCAAGCCACTTCTGACTTAGAGACTATTAGCTAGATTCAGGTAGGCAGGCGTATCGTTGCAGCGTTGTAGTGTATCGTGTTTACACTACGCCGCCGTAAGTTAGCGAGGCTAACCCGGCCATGTGTATGCTCCACCGCAGGTTTTCCCCATAGGTAAACTGCCGGCTTAAAAAACGCTGGGATTCTGCGATATTGCGCACACACGGACGATTTTCCCGGCCAAAAGCTGTCATGGCAGTTTTCCCCATGGGAAAACCGATTGTGTGTACGAGGCATAAGGCCCTAAGATCTAAGATGCTGAAAAGAATTGGAGAGCTACCGAGGACAGAGTGGTGAGCTGGAAAATGTATGTTACAATCCATACACTGTTGCCCGCCCATTCCCTGAAAGCTTTTGTCCACACCTCTGGTCTCTAGTAATGTAATGACTATGCTGACAGTTGAACCTCGGATTACCAGATGGAGTGGACCCACAACTCACCATACGGCAGGGGGGTCACAAAGGCTGATTGGGCCGATTGCCCTCTCTGTTCACCGTCCCGGTCCGCTTGACTGGTTGCAACAGACGTGGCGTGTATCAGATTCGATCAAGATGTATCCGCGGCCAGGTATCAGACTCCAAATCGGATTCCGTAAAGGGTAATAATTCACCAAAGTAATCAAATCAGGGGAACAAAAAAGAGAAGAGAGCATCTCCTCATAGTATAAAAATGTAAAATTTATTCTAAAAATTTCAAAAATTAACACTGAAATCAGCCAAAAAACTAAAACCAAACAGTCTCCCAAAAAAAGGTTACATTGATGGAAGCTGCCATGAAAAATGCGCAGTGAGGAAATGGTGAGGACCAGTGTACCCGACCGGTTTCGTCTCAAAAAGACTTCTACGGGGGCACTTTTTAAACTTTACCGAAATGTTTATTCAATACATATATTACACTGCTTGTTGAATTTCTTTCACAGGGATTATTTCAAGGGTTTGATATTGTCCTTACTAACTACGTTTGGAGTGACATACAATTTAGAGGAGTAATTTTTGCTCCTGACCACTTATACCACTACATATCTGATAGAAGTTTATAGAAGGAATTCTCAGCAATGGCAGACAACAAATTTTCTTTGATGACAGGTTTTCTTTTTGAAGGAATACAATTATCGAATCTTACTTTTGCAGTGGTGCAGTTTAGCAAGAACAGAACAGTGTCCCCTAGTGGCCAAATTAGCCCAATTTAGAAGATGTGAAAGACGTACACGAACGTAATAATGACCTATTCAATAGGCTCTTTCATTTTCATGTCATATCTTAATATAGCATTGGAAATAGTGGCCAGACTGACTAGCCGCATTCTGTACATTTAATAATTAGTTCCAGAGGGACAAGGTTACGTTTCAGAACAGGAAAACGTCACTGCAAAACAAGGCTAATAGGAGGATTTCGGGTGAATCGTTTGAAAACATGAATTTACGAAAGCATACTGGTGTAAAATAAGCTATATGAACAAATAGTGCTGAGACATCCCAATTACCAAGTTCAAGTTGCAAACTACGGATCTGCACTAATTAGAGAGAAAACCATTTCATTTTAACATATCGAAATAGAGCAGGCAGCAGTTTTCTTTTTTATGTTTCCAGGCAGAGTCAATAATTGCTAAAATATCAGGAAAATACATATTTAACCCCTTTGGGAATACAGATGTTTTTTATTTTCAGGTTGAACATTTGTGGCATTTTATGCATGTGATTTATAGGATTTTTCATCTGATAAAAAGGGTCTTCTAATAATAGTAGAATTGTGTATGTACTGTATATGTGTGTGTGTATATATATATATATATATATATATATATATATATATATATAGGGCCAGATCCACAGAGAATTAGATGGGCGCAGCGTATCAGAGATACGCTACGCCGCCGTACCTTACCTGGCGGATCTTCGAATCCTCAAAGAATTTGCGCCTTAAGTTACGGCAGCGTAGTGTATTTCTGGCGGCGGATTTCAAATTGGGCGGGTAGGGGGCGTGATTCATTTAAATGAAGCACGTCCCCGCACCGATTGAACTGCGCATGCTCCGTTTCGAAATTTCCCGCCGTGCTTTGCGCGAAATGACTTTGCAACGACGTCATTATTTGAACTTAGACGTGACTTACGTCCATCCCTATTCACGGACGACTTACGCAAAAAAAAAAATTCAAATTTCGACGCGGGAACGACGGCCATACTTTAACATGGCAAGTCTATCTATACGCCGCAAAATAGCAGCTTTAACTATACGCCGGAAAAAGCCGACTAGAGACGACGTAAGAGAATGCAACGGCCGCGCGTACGTTTGTGGATCATCGGAAAAAGCTCATTTGCATACCCGACGCGGAAAACGACGCGAACTCCACCCAGCGGACGCCGAAGTATTGCATCTACAATCCGAAGGCGTACAAAGCCGTACGCCTGTCGGATCGAACCCAGATGCTGTTGTATCTTGGTTTGAGGATTCAAACTAAAGATACGACGCGGGTAATTTGAAAGTACGCCGGCGTATCAGTAGATACGCCGGCGTACTCTCTCTCTGGATCTGGCCCATAGTATATATATTGTAAGATTCCAGGGTAATTAAAGGGGTTGTAAATGTTTTTGTTTTTTTCACCTTAACCGCTTGAGGACCTCTGCATGACGATATACGTCGAGAAAATGGCACGGCTGGGCACAATGGCTCTACATGTTGTAAGACATGGCGCAAGATCCCAGCCGTGGCTCGCAACCCGGTCCTCTTCTCCGTGACCGTCCCCGTGGGAACAGCAGACCCAATTGCCACCAGTGTCCCGCGATCGGGTCACAGAGAGGAAGAACGGGGAGAGGGGGGAACGACGATCAGTGACGTCACACGCCCAGCCACGCCCCCCACAGTAAGAATCACATATTAGGGCACACTTAACCCCTACAGCGCCTCCCTCCTGGTTAATCCCTTCACTAACAAGGGTCATTTTTACAGTAATCAGTGCATTTTTATAGCACTGTTCGCTTCAAAAATCACAATGGTCCTAAAATTGTGTCAAAAGTGTCCGATGTGTCCGCCATAATGTCGCAGTCACAATAAAAATTGCTAATCGCCGTCATTACTAGAAAAAAATAATTATTAATAAAAATGCAATAAAACTATCCCCTATTTGGTAGATGGTATAAATGTTGCACAAACCAATCAATAAACGCTTATTGCAATTTTATTTACCAAAAATATGTAGAAGAATACGTATCGGCCTAAACTGAGGAAAAAAAGCGTTTTTTAATATTTTTTGGGGGGATATTTATTATACCAAAAAGTAAAAAATATTGAATATCTATTTTTGTTTATAGCGCAAAAAAAAAAAAACATGGAGGTGATCTAATACCACCTAAAGACAGCTCTATTTGTGGGAGAAAAAGGACGTCAATTTTGTTTGGGAGCCACGTCTCACGACCGCGCAATTGTCAGTTAAAGCGACGCAGTGCCGAATCGCAAAAAGTGGCCTGGTCTTTTTTTTTTGTTTGTTTTGCTTTCCTTGTTTTGTTGACCAATAAAATTACTTTCAAATTTTGAAGTTTTTGTTTGTTTTTTGTTACTTTTTTCATGCTACAGATTTTGACAGCTGCAATCGTTTTGGCCTAAACAATCAGGTGTGATTTTTGTCTGTAAGCTTCTTTCCTGGTGTGTAATCATGAAATGTTTGCTTCCATGTTTATTCACCAGAAAATGAAAAAGACAGAGCGGTAAGTATTTCCTTTTTACTGCAGTGGTCCTCAAGTACCCCCCGACAGGACATGTTTTGTGGATTTATCTTATCAAGAATTGCTGTCCAGAATGACTTTTAAAGCACATGTGCAAGATGAAGGAAAACCAGCAAACATGGCCTGTTGGGGGGGTGGGGGTGTGTGTTGGCGGACAGGCCTGAAGTGCTGATTTACAGCACTGTGCTTAAATCTAGCGCAAGGCAATCCTATTCTAATTGTGGGTGTTTGAGGGAAGCCAAGTGAGTGTTAGAACCTCTGCTTGTGTTTTTTTTGGGGGGTTGAGCTTTGTGTCCCTTTTCTTAAAATTGGCTTCACTTCCTGTCATACAGCTGAACAGGAAGTGAGGTTAAAACCCTACCAGTGTCTTTTCTTGGGGACACAGGTCAATCTAACTAGTGTCCCCATTAAGCAAATTGCACTCCAGCACTGCTGCGTACACCCCAAATGATTAGTTAGTTTGGGGTTTAGTAAAGGCAAAGCCACTCTGCAGTACAAGCGTAGTCGCTGAAAATCAGAGGGGAAGCACTGATGGTTTTAACATCCAATCCTGTAGAAGCAAAGTTTTTTTTTGTTGTTTTCTTCCTTGCTTGTCCACTTGTAGTGCAAAGTGGATTTGCCTTTAGTGAATGGACCCCAAAGTCCAAGATCCCTAATAATTTGGGGTGTACACAGCAAAATGCTAGAGTGCAATTTACATAATGGGAAACTATTTAGATTGATCTCTGTGTCCCCAAGAAAAGATATTAGTAAGGTTTTACCCTCACTTCCTGTTTGGCTATGTGACAGGAAGTGAATGAATTTGAAGTAGAAAGTGACAACATTTGGGAGGTGTCTTCACCCTATCAGGGGTGCAGACATCCCAAAAAATGAGCAGATGATACTTATTTGCTAATTAATAATTTTTTAGTTAACATTGGGTGGTGTTTGTGGGGGGCCCTAACACACATTCATACATATTAGCAACGCTGTATCCTGGCTTATTGGCATGGTTATATTTTCTTAGTCCTCTCAATAAAATTATCAGAAATTTTTGCTTAAAGTAGAACTATAATCAACACTTTTTTTCTTTAATTTTGGAGGGAGGGTTATAGCCCCTGTCAGTTTATTTTGTACCATCCCTGTCCAATTGGGGAGATTTGCCTTCACGTCCTGCCCCATAGCCAAACAGGAAGTGAGAGAAAAACTATGCAAATTAAGGGAATCCAGTGCCCCCCTCCCCCCAGAACTAGTGTGTGTCCCCCCCCCCTGAAAATTTATGGGCATGTCCTAAAAAACAGGGTGTGGCCTTGACAGGAAGGGGTGGGTCATTTTTCTATTAGGAGGTGCAGAAATGTAGTTAGGCCTAGGGCAGCACAAAACCTAAATATACTACTGCATATTAGGGCTTATTTAGACCGGATCCGATTTACAGCATGTTTTTATATTGTGGGAGGAAACCTACACAGGCACAGGGCGAACATGCAAACTCCAGGCAGGATTCGAACCAGCGACCCTTTTTGCTGCTAGGTGAAAGTACTATCCACTACATCGCGGCTGAAAGGATGAGATCAGTGTTTTTTTTTCCGATCTCATGCTTTACAGCCTGGAGGATAGATGTGGGGTCTTATTGACCCCGCCTCTCTCCATAAAGAGGACCTGTCACACACTAGTCCTATTACAAGGGATGTTTACATTCCTTGTAAAAGGAATAAAAGTGATCCAAAAAAAAAAAAGGGACAACAAAGTGCAAAAATATAAATATTACGTAAAAAAAAAAAATTAAAACGCCCCTGTCCCTAGTAGCTTGCACTCAGAAGCGAACATGCATGTAAGTCCCGCCCACATATGTAAACACCGTTCAAACCACACATGTGAGGTATTGACGCGTGCGTTAGAGCGAGAGCAATAATTCTAGCCCTAGACCTCCTCTGTAACTCTGAACTGGTAACCTCTAAAAAAAAATTAAGCATCGCCTATGGAGATTTTTAAGTCCTGAAGTTTGACGCCATTCCATGAGTGTGCGCAATATTAAAGCGTGACAAGTTAGGTATCTATTTACTCGGTGTAACATCATCTTTTACATTATCTCTAAAAATTGGGATAACTTTACTGCTTTGTTATTTTTTAATTCATGAAACCTTTTTTTTTTTGAGCCAAAAAGAAAAGGCTTTAGAAAAATTATTGCGCAAATACCGTTGGAAACAAAATAAAAAATGACCACCACTTTATTCCCTAGGGTGTCTGCTAAAAAAATATATATAATGTTTGGGGGTCCTGAGTAATTTCCCAGGAAAAAAACATAATTTTTACATGAAGGAGAGAAGTGCCAGAATAGGCGCGGTATGGAAGTGGTTAAAGTGAAACAATAAAAGTGAAATATTCCTTTAAATTTCCTACAGGGGGGGAGGGGGGGTATAACATGCCTGTGAAGCACATGTCATTTCTGAAGTGAAAAAAAAAGAGTAATTTAAAAGTACTCATGGCTATAAAGAATACAGTCATTGCTCATTAAAACGAAAAAAAAAACGTGGGGGTCCCCCCAAATTCAATTACCAGGCCCTTCAGGTCTGGTATGGATATTAAGGGGAACCCCGCCGTCCAAAAAAAAAAATGACGCGGGGGTCCCCCCAAGTATCCATACCAGGCCCTTCAGGTCTGGTGTGGATTTTAAGGGGAACTCCACCCCAAATAATAAAAAAATTGCGTGGAGTCCCCCCAGAAATCCACACCGGACCCTTATCCGAGCACGTTAACCTGGCCGGCCGCAGAAAAAAGGGGGGGACAGAGTGCGGCCCCCCCCTCTCCTGAACCATA
Source organism: Rana temporaria (assembly GCF_905171775.1). NCBI lineage: Eukaryota > Metazoa > Chordata > Amphibia > Anura > Ranidae > Rana > Rana temporaria. Next base: position 35,233,202 of record NC_053499.1, on the reverse strand, counting down.
CCAGGCCACATGCCCTCAACATGGGGGTGGTTGTGGGGGTCTGCGGGCGGGGGGCTTATCAGAATCTGGAAGACCCGTTTAACAAAGGGGACCCCAAGATCCCGGCCCCCCCTGTGTGAAATGGTAATGGGGTACATTGTAACCCTACCATTTCACCAAAAAAAGTGACAAAAATGTAAAAAATGACAGTAGCCGGTTTTTGACAATTCTTTTATTAATATCTTCTTTCTGCGCTTCTTCTTCTTTTCTTCTTTCTTCTTTCATTCGGGTTTCTTCCTCCATCTTCCTCTGCTTCTTTCTTGGGACTTCTCGTCCGCATCTTGACCGGCGTCTTCTTCCATCTTCTTCTCCTTCCGTCGGCCTTCTCGTCCGGCATCTTCTTGTTTGTTCTGGACGCTGCGCTTGAAATTGAAGTCCCCGACGTGTGCCGCTTCTGTGACCCCGCCCCCCTCTGAGGCCACAGGTAAACTCATATGAAAGTCCGCGTGTGGTTGTGCGTCAGAGGGGGGCGGGGTCACACGGCGGGGAATTCAAATGGAAGCTTGTCCGCATAGTGCGGCGGCTTCTTCTTCTCTGGACGGCGCGCTTGAAATTTAATTCCCCGCCGTGTGACGCTCTGTGACCCCGCTCCCCTCTGATGCACATGACTTTCTAATGAGTTTACTTGTGGCGTCAGAGGGGGGCGGGGTCCCAGGAGCCGCACATGGCGGCAAATTCAATTTCAAGCGCAGCGTCCAGGGAAGAAAAAGAAGATGTGGACGAGAAGGCCGACGGAAGGAGAAGAAGATGGGAGAAGACGCCGGGCAAGATGTGGACGAGAAGACCCAAGAAAGAAGCAGAGGAAGAAGAAGCAAGATGGGGGATGAGAAGGCCGACATAAGGAGAAGAAGATGAGAGAAGACGCTGGGCAAAATGCGGATGAGAAGACCCAAGAAAGAAGCAGAGGAAGATGGAGGAAGAAACCCGAATGAAAGAAGAAGAAGAAGAAAAGAAGAAGAAGCGCAGAAAGAAGATATTAATAAAAGATTTGTCAAAAACCGGCTACTGTCATTTTTAACACTTTTGTCACTTTTCTTTGGTGAAATGGTAGAGGTACAATGTACCCCATCACCATTTCACATAGGGGGGGGCCGGGATCTGGGTGTCCCCTTTGTTAAAGGGGTCTTCCAGATTTTAATAAGCCCCCCGCCCGCAGACCCCCACAACCACCGGGCAAGGGTTGTGGGGATGAGGCCCTTGTCCCCATCAACATGGGGACATCCTCCCCATGTTGAGGGCATGTGGCCTGGTACGGTTCAGGAGAGGGGGGGCCGCACTCTGCCCCCCCTCTTTTCTGCGGTTAACGTGCTCGGATAATGGGTCTAGTGTGGATTTTTGGGGGGACTCCACGCCATTTTTATTTTTATTTGGGGTGGAGTTCCCCTTAAAATCCACACCAGACCTGAAGGGCCTGGAATGCATATTTGGGGGGAACCTCACATCATTTTTTTTTTTTTTTAATACGGCGGGGTTCCCCTTAATATCCATACCAGACCTGAAGGGCCTGGTAACTGAAATTGGGGGAACCCCCACACATTTTTTTTATTTTTTATGAATGAATCCTTTTAGAATTGCCGGGAGCCGACAATTCATTATTGCCGCGAGTGAATTTGAAATGTATTTTTTTCCTTCTGAATGTCATTTTGTGCAGGGACAGTTCTAAGTTCGGGAAAAATGCGCTATTTCACATGATGACTTTACACCCCCCCCCCCCCCCAGGTACGAAATTTAAAGGAATATTTCACATTTATTGTTTCACTTTAAGCATTATTAAATTCACTGCCCCCGAAAAAACGGCCGTTTAAAAAAAAAAAAAGCATTGATACATGTTCCCTGGGCAGGACTCAGGTCCCCAAACACTGTTCAGGACAAAACTTGCATATTAGCCTTTAAAATGAACACTTGTGATTTCTCCCATAGACTTCTATAGGGAGTTCGGCGGCGGCTTTACATATTACTTGCAATGCGCCGGCTGCTACGCTGGTTCATGCGCCTAATTAAGGCTTCACCTGGCGCACTAATTAAGCCATGAACCAGCGCAGCGCACTGATAATAGTAAATCAGCCCCAAAGTATCTTGTATCAGTGGGAAAAAAGAACTCCAAGGGCCAGATAAAGGCAAGCAAAGGGCCACAGTTTTGAGACCACTGATATGCAACTCTTACTAAGCAACTTTTACACTACTGTTAGTGATTTCAAAATGATGATGTTGAAGTAAAAATCTTCTTTCAAAATATTTTTCCGGCTTTCAAAATAGCCTTGTGCAATGTTTCTCATTTACTAAACCTCCAGCTAGCAGCTTGTATCATGTGGGGATAAAGGAAAAAGTTCTAGACGAAACCTTGCGGCATAATAGGATGAATAAAAGCTTCTTCAGGAATCTAAATGAGTTGAAATAATTCATAATTTTATGCAGCTTGAAGAAGAAATTGGAACTTTCATAGAATTCCATCCGCTTTGAAATAATAGAAATAAATACGTTCTTTGAAAACATTGTTTCTCCTGTGACTTTGAAGAGGCCCAAGTTACAGAGAAGCTCCGTCTGCTGGAAACTCGCATACCAAGTTTTAATTGTTAATTAGAAGGATTTACTATGGAATGTTCAGTTTTATTCTTGTCTTTCACAGCGATTCTTCGCCAGGCAAGAAGCCATATCCTTTTTGTTCAAGGAGGATAAAGTATTTTATTTTGGAATTTAGAAAACTGAATGTCATGTTACGTCAACATTGGCATAATACATAATTGACTTAATGTGGAGGCATATGAGGGGAGATTTGCTAAAACTGAATCTGGTGCCGCTGGGCATAGAAACCAATCAACTTCTAGCTTCAGTTTTTTTCAATTAAGCTTTTACACTACAACCTAGAAGCTGATTGGTTACCAGATTCTGTGTGTACCAGTTTTAGTTAGACATGTGTGGTTCGTTTCGTGCCGAATTGAAATTGGGACAAATTTTCCTTTTTCGGAAATTCGGATGTGTCCGAATTTCCAAATTACAATAGTATTGAATTTAACCACTTCCCCGCCCGGTCAATATATAATTGACGTCCGGAAAGTGGTTGTGAAATCTTGACTGGACGTCTATTGACGTCCTGCAGGATTTCATGGCGGCGCGCGCCCATGGGGGCGTGTAGCGCGGCGATCGGTGATGCGGGGTGTCAGTTTGACACCCTGCATCTCCGATCTCAGTAAAGAGCCTCTTTACCATGTGATCAGCCGTGTCCTATCACGGCTGATCACGATGTAAACAGGAAGAGCTGTTGATGGCTCTTCCTCACTCGCGTCTGACAGACGCGAGTAGAGGAGAGCCGATGATCGCAGCCCCCCCCTCGGATGCCCACACTGGACCACCAGGGAAGCCCACACTGGACCACCAGGGAAGGGGGCAGTAAAAAATAAAAATAAATGGCAAAGATGCCAATCAGTGCCCACAAATGGGCACTGACTGGCAACATGGGCACAAGTGATGCCCAGCAATGCCATCAGTGCCACCCCTCAGTGTCCATCAGTGCCACCCCTCAGTGTCCATCAGTGCCACCCCTCAGTGTCCATCAGTGCCACCTCTCAGTGCCCATCCATGCCCAGTGCCCACCCATGCCCAGTGCCCACCTATCAGTGCCCATCTGTGCCACCCATGAGTGCCCATCAGTGTCGCCTATGAGTGCCCAGTGCCGCCTATGAGTGCCCATCAGTGCCAACTGAGTGCCCAGCAGTGCCACCTATGAGTGCCCATGAGTGCCCATCAGTGCCGCATACCAGCGCCACCTATCAGTGCCGCCTATAAGTGTCCATCAGTGCCGCCTATCAGTGCCCATCAGTACCGCCTATCAGTGCCGCTTCACTGGTGCCCATCAGTGCCGTCATATCAGTGCCCGTAATCGAAGAAGAAAACTTACTTATTCACAAAAAAATACCACCAAAAGAAAGCTCTATTTGTGGGAACAAAATGATAAAAAAATTGTTTGGGTACAGTGTAGCATGACCGCGCAATTGTCATTCAAACTGCGACAGCGCCGAAAGCCAAAAATTGGCTTGGGCAGGAAGGTGCGTAAGTGCCTGGTATGGAAGTAGTTAAACAAATCCGAAATAATGGAAAAAATCTGACGAAATTCGAATTCAAATTGTTCTCAAATAATTTTCTAATTCGAATAGTTTTCGAGAAAAAATAGAATAGAAAATGAAGGAATAGAATAGAAAAAAATAGAATAGAAAATAATATAACAGAAAAGAAAAGAATAGAATAGACTAGAGTATACTAGAAACAAATATAATAGAATAACATAGAATATAACCATCTTCTAAAATTCAAATTTCAAATATAATAATTTTGAATACATAAGACAGGGTTTGACAAATTTGCTTGGAATCTTGGAGCCAGCTAAAAAAGTTAGGAGCCAGAAAACGCACCCCGTCCCGACGAGCATGCGCGCAGAAGCGAACGCATACGTGAGTAGCGCCCGCATATGTAAACGGTGTTCAAACCACACATGTGAGGTATCACCGCGATTGGTAGAGCGAGAGCAATAATTCTAGCCCTAGACCTCCTCTGTAACTCAAAACATGCAGCCTGTAGATTTTTTTAAACGTAGCCTATGAAGATTTTAAAGGGTAAAAGTTTGTCGGCATTCCACGAGCGGACGCAATTTGGAAGCCTGACATGTTGGGTATGAATTTACTCGGCGTAACATCTTTCATAGTATTAAAAAAAATGGGGATAACTTTACTGTTGTCTTACTGTTGTCTTATTTTTTATTAAAAAAAAAGTATTTTTTTTCCCAAAAAAGTGCACATGTAAGACCGCTGCGCAAATACGGTGTGTGACAAAGTATTGCAACGATCGCCATTTTATTCTCTAGGGTGTTAGGATAAAAAATATATATAATATTTGGGGGTTCTAATTAGAGGGAAGAAGATGGCAGTGAAAATAGTGAAAAATGACATTAGAATTGCTGTTTAACTTGTAATGCTTAACTTGTAATACCAACGGCCACCACCAGATGGCGCCAGCTTACACAAGGAAGAGCTGGGGACTTCACAAAATTTTTTTTTTTTTTTGTTTGCCCACCTTCCAAGCCAAGTTGCCAGGATGCTATTTCTAGTCGCCATGGCGACCTGGCGACCGGGATTTGTCGAGCCCTGACATAAGAAAATCATAAAATAGAAAAAATTTAATAACATAGAAAAGAAAAGAAAAAATACAATAGAATAGAATAGAAAGAATATAACCATCTTCTGAAATTTGAATTTAGAATAGAATACATTTTAATAGAAAATAATAGAATAGGGCAGAATAGAGTAGAAAAAAATATAACCATTTCCCAAAATTCAAATAGAATCAATTCAAATTTGAATAGAATAGAAAAGAATAGCTTTGAATAGGAAGACGGTTATATTCATCCTATTCTGTTGTTTTTACCCCAATACTATTCTATTATTTTCTATTATATTCTACTCTTTATCCAGAGTACTCAACAACGCCAATTACTTTAACTGATGGTATTATCTACGGTATAATGTTGCATCCAGTAAATGATTTTTTCGTGTGTGTGATGTCCTCTTGAACATCTGTGCTTTGTGAAGTCCCACCACCCTGTAGAAGACGAGCTCTCCGTGTGTGTCGTTAATTTGCTGCCTAGTAAAGGATGTCCCAGTTTAGCTATAAAGAAACTGTCTGATCTCCAGCTCTCGTCAGTCAGCGCTCAGGAAATAAGCGAGTTTCTCTTGAAGTACCAGAGCATTAAATTACGGTTTAGTCTTCCTGCAGAAAACATGCAATATTTATAGGTAATGCGCTTTAAAAAGCAACCTGCAGAGGGAAATTCAGTTAACTTCCATTCTTTTATAGCTAAAGTCTGAATGGAATACCATCTATACATTAAGTACACCGCTCTTCGCCTTTACACTTCTTAAATGGAATTTTAGGAATCCTGTGTTTATATCAGTGGCAGAGAGATTCCTTGTGTGGGAAATAAAGATGGTCCATAAAAGTAATACACAGCTTAATCCATCACAGAATTCCAAGAAGGTGCTAATGAGATTTGGAATCCGGAACTGCAGAGGTGGATCTTGCAGCCAGACTGAGAACACACTGGGGCTCGTTCATCAGAGTCGCAGGGGGAAACATCATTCCATTAAAGGAAAACAATGGCTGATATTAACCACTTAACCCCCGGACCATATTGCTGCCCAAAGACCAGAGCACTTTTTGCGATTCGGAACTGCGTTGCTTTAACTGACAATTGCGCGGTAGTGTGACATGGCTCCCAAACAAAATTGGCGTCCTTTTTTCCGAACAAATAGAGCTTTCTTTTGGTGGTATTTGATCATCTCTGCGATTTTTAGTTTTTGCGCTATAAACAAAAACAGAGTGACAATTTTGAGAAAAATTACTATTTTTTACTTTTTGCTATAATAAATATCCCCCAAAAATATATAAAAAAAACATTTTTTTTCCTCAGTTTAGGCCGATACGTATTCTTCCACATATTTTTCCTAAAAAAAATCGCAATAAGCGTTCATTGATTTGTTGGCGCAAAAGTTATAGCGTTTACAAAATAGGGGGTATTTTTATGGCATTTTTATTAATATTTTTTTTCTACTGGTAATGGCGGCGATCAGTGTTTTTTTTTCGGTACTGCGACATTATGGCGGACACTTCGGACACTTTTGACACATTTTTGGAACCATTGGCATTTTTATAGCGATCAGTGCTATACAAATGCATTGGATTACTATAAAAATGCCACTGGCAGTGAAGGGGTTAACACTAGGGGGCGGGGAAGGGATTAAGTATGTTCCCTGGGTGTGTTCTAACTGTAGGGGGGGTGGACTCACTAGGGGAAATCACTGATCTTCTGTTCATACAGTGTATGAACAGAGGATCAGCATTTCCCCCCCTGACAGGACCGGGAGCTGTGTGTTTACAAACACAGGTGCCGGTCCCCGCTCTGTAACGAGCGATCGCGTGTGCCTGGCGGCGATCGCGCCAGTCGGGCAGAAGCACGGGAGTCGGGGGCGAGCGGGCGGCGCAGGCGCGCCCCTAGTGGCCTGCGCGAGAGCCGACGTTATATAACGTGCTCTCGCGCAGGGGAACCGACTTGCCACCGTAATATGACGGTGGGCGGTCGGCAAGCAGTAAAAAAATAAATGACTTATTCAGTCGAGGGGTACAAAGAGCAAAGTACACTTCTCATAACATCCAATCAGAATCCATCTTTTACCCATTTGTTTCAATAAAGTTGCCAATAAAAAAATATGCCTGTCCATCTCCTGAAGCCCTTTTCTCCAGAATCAAGGACGTAGAATTGATGGAGAAAATGACAGCTAGGATGCAGGACAGATTGGAGGCTCATAACAAGGTCTGGGAGCTGTGGCACCTTTGGGAGGACCCTCCATGAGCAGGTAATAACAAATTGTTACGATCTATTAAGACAATTAAGACATACCATATATACTCGAGTATAAGCCGAGTTTTTCAGCACATTTTTTTGTGCTGAAAATGCCCCCCTCGGCTTATACTTGAGTCACCTTTTTGCGCCTGATCTCCCAGACTTTGGGGACCCGGTACCAGCCGGACGTAGGCCCCCTGGACCCCAAACTTGGCACACATGTAGCCCCACTCTTCCTCAGTTTGCAAAGTTTGTCGTCTGGGGGACCTATGGCTGGGGAGCACCGATTTTTCAAAGCCGGGCACCCCTTCCATAGACTCCCATGTTAAACGTCAGTCTAGTCATGGACACAGTGAGGCATGAGCATAGTGAGGCATGGGCACAGTGAGGCATGAGCATAGTGAGGCATGGGCACAGTGAGGCATGGACACAGTGAGGCACAGTGAGGCATGCAGATGGACACCCTAGGCTTATACTCGAGTCAATACGTTTTCCCAGTTTTTTTGTGGTAAAATTAGGTGCCTCGGCTTACATTCGGGTCCGCTTATACTCGAGTATATACAGTACATATCTGGCGAAATGATAACGCTAGATAAAGAATAACTATTGACTTTGAACATAGTTTCTATATTCATGAATAACTGTCAGAAAGAAAAGATGTTTATCACAGTTTTCACATCTGAAATTTTGTACCTCTATATTCTGTATCGCAAATACGACCGTTAATAAAATGTTATTTTGAAAAAAAAAAAATATATATATACCTGTGTGTAATTTAAAGACTTGAAATGCCATTCTGATTTTTTGTAAAAAACAAACAAAAAAAACACAGGGGCAGATCCACGTAGATCGGCGCATATATCCGCCGGGCGGCGTAAGGGCGCGGAATTCAAATGGATGTGATGGGGGCGTGTTTTATAAAATAATCCGGAACAAGCCAATGCTTCCGACAGTGACCTCATTCTGCGCAAATCCCTATTCGCGAACGACTTACACAAACGACGTAAAAAATGAAAAATTCGACGCGGGAACGACGGCCATACTTAACATTGAATACGCCTCATAATAGCAGGGGGTAACTATACGCCGAAAAAAGCCGAACGCAAACGACGTAAAAAAATGCGCCGGCCGGACATACGTTCGTGGATCGCCGTAACTAGGTAATTTGCATACTCGATGCGGAATTCGACGGAAACGCCACCTAGCGGCCGAGCGGAAAAATGCATCTACGATCCGACGACGTACTAAGACGTACGCCTGTGGGATCGATCCGAGATGCAGTCGTATCTTGTTTTGTAGATACAAAACAAAGATAAGACGCGGGAAATTTAAAATTACGCGGCGTATCAATAGATACGCCGGCGTAATTCTTTTGTGGATATGCCCCACATACTATAAAGATGTAGGCTGGCTTCACAGCTATATGTGTTGGAGCTGTGTTGTGCACACCCTAATGCCATAGGCTGCGCACACCTATAAATACAGTTCATAAAGTTCAGCCTCTGCCTCTAAGAAAAGTTGCACCACCTGCCTGCCCCTTCTGCCCTCTCCACCATTCTATTCTTCCAAAATGCATTGAGTTCTGTCAATGAGCATTGGAGATCATGTCCTTTAACTGTTCCTCTTACATTCACAGAATGCAATGCATTGTGGAGAGCAGCAATACAAGCAAATTGAATGGCAGAGAAGGCAGAAGGGGGGAGAAGGGATAGTGGCATAACTTTTCTCAGTAGCAGAGGCTGCTGTTAACCTTCACAGTGGTGGAAGCTAGTCACCCAAGGCAGTATCCAACAAAAGGAGAAAATGAAGAGCTTAGAAGGAAACTGATGAACGTGCTCAGTAGAGGACACCAGCTGGCCTACACAAACTCAACCAGCAGTAGAGAAGTTTGGAGGGACAGCTGAAGCCAGGATCAACCAGGTATATTTCACTCTACACAAAATGAATGCTTCAGTGACTTTGTGAGTATGAACACTCTGTTTAATAGAATGTAAATTAAAGAAGTACAATACATTTTTGTGCATATATATATATATATATATATATATATATATATACAGTATATATATATATATACAGTATATATATATATATATATATATATATATATATATATACATACAGTATATATAATAAAGTGCAAAAAAAGTAAAATTATCTTAAAGCGGTTGTAAACTCATAAAAAAAAAAAAACGATTTAAGCAATATTACAATTTACATGTGTATTGAGAAAAAATGGGCACCAAGAGTAAGCCCAAAAATCGTTCTTACTGTAAAAAGACTGAGTTTTGTAATGCTGCTGCTCTGTTATAGCTGTCGCCATTACCACTGTGGGCTTCCGTGTCTGTATTCCTAGTAATTTCCGCCCGCGTTACATTTCTCTTCCCGTAATCTCGCGCATGCGCACTAATTGCAGTGTCCAAGCCTCGTCTTAGTTTCCAGTTACTATGGAAACGAACGTTGAGCGAATCAGAGATAGATCCTGTTGCTGGCATCGCGGGATCTCGGGGCTGACGTCGACACTAGGAAATGACGCAGCCCGCGATAGACGCTGCATTTGTCCGGCCGGGTCTCAGCCGGCCGGAAAGTTTTTACAAACGGCGCATGCAAGGGCTACGTCATGAGCCACAATTATACATATATCTTGCAAGGAAGGCAGGTAAGGAGACAATCTTCTAATGCAAATGTTTATAAAGCCTGCAAGTGTCCACATAAAGAAAAGTTATCAGAATGGGTTTACAACCACTTTAAGTGAAATTTCCTTATTTGTGATATTCTTTTCACTCCAGACTACGCGCTCAACTTTCTCCCAGATCAGTGCTCTTGTGTAACAAATTGGAAACACACTCACCAGTTTTATTACCTTCCCGTCACAGCACTGCAAAAAAAAACCTCAACCGATAATCCCTTTAGATTTCCAAAATTCTTCCTTTAACTTCTAACCAGATAATCACTTTTCACCACTTCCCCTGATCTTCTCACCAGGCGAAAAAACAATTCCAATAAATTACATAAAATAAACGTTATATAGCATAAATCCTTTTAATAAAAGGATATTAAAATAATATAAAAATCTGGTCCATTCATGTGCACACTTTAGCAAACAGGTCAACCAGTTATGGCACAACCTGGTTCATTTAGCCAAATTATTGTTAAACCCCATACACACGGTCGGACTTTTTGCCAACAAACTTCAAAATGAGCAAGTTTTCCAAAAAATTCGACCATGTGTACCCTCCATCGGACAAACTTCTTTGGTTTTCATTGGACAAAAGTTCGCTCTGCAAACGGACAAACTTTTCGGACCACAAAAGTCCGATGGTGCAAAGTCCGACCGTGAGTACACAAAACCATCGGACTTTTGTCCGAAGTACAAATACGCATGCCCAGAACCAATGTTAAAATCAACCAACAATAGCAGAAGTTGACCAAAGGGTGGCGGTAAAGAGCAGAAAAACCATGTGATGTTGGGAAAGTTTTAGGAAAGTTTGCAGAAAAGTCAGAGCGTGTGTATGCTATGGGTGTGCCCGGCCAACTCCCTTGGCCGGTCCCCCCAAATTCAATTACCAGGCCCTTCAGGTCTGGAATGGATATAAGGAGGAACCCCGCCGTCAATTTAAAAAAAAAATGACGTGGGGTTCCCCCCAAATATCCATTCCACACCCTCAGGTCTGGTGTGGATTTTTAGGGGATTTTAAGGGGAACTCCACCCCAAATTTAAAAAAAAAATGTCGTGGAGTTCCCCCAAAAATCCACACCAGACCCCTTATCCGAGCACGTTAACCTGGCCGGCTGCAGAAAAAAGGGGGGGGGGACAGAGTGTGGCCCTCCCTCTCCTGAACCGTACCAGGCCACATGCCCTCAACATGGGGAGGATGTCCCCATGTTGATGGGGACAAGGGCCTCATCCCCACAACCCTTGCCCGGTGGTTGTGGGGGTCTATGAGCGGGGGGCTTATCATAATCTGAAAGACCCCTTTAACAAAGGGGACCCCCAGATCCTGGCCCCCCCTATGTGAATTGGTAATGGGGTACATTGTACCCCTACCATTTCACGAAGGAAGTGTAAATAGTTGGAAAAAAACACACACCGTAGAAAAAAGTCCTTTATTAATAAAAAAAAAATAAAAAAAATCCAGCGGTGGTAATCCACGCGGTCCTGGCTTCCTGCTCCAGCGTTGTCTGTATCCAGCGACGGGTGATCTCCTCTCCGGTCCAGCGATGAGAAGATCTTCCAGCATCCAGAGCTCCAGAGCACAGCATCGGAGGCTGCCTCTCTCTGCCGGACACAGCCCAGCGGAATGACGTGGCTGGATCTTTGACATTTCTTATATAGGGGAGGCGGGGCCACCTGTCAGGTGATCCTGCAAGGGGTCTGGTGTGGATTTTTGGGGGAACTCCACACCATTTTTTTTTAAATTTGGGGTGGAGTTCCCCTTAAAATCCACACCAGACCTGAAGGTTCTGGAATGGATATTTGGGGGGAACCCCACATCATTTTTTTTTTAATTGACGGTGGGGTTCCCCTTAATATCCATTCCAGACTTGAAGGGCCTGGTAAGTGAATTTGGGGGGACCCTACGTTATTTTTTATTTTTTTTAATGAATGAATTTGCTCTGAATTGCCAGAGCCGACAATTCATTATAGCCGCAAGTCAGTTTTAAATGTCTTTTTTTCTTTCAGAAATGACACTTTGTACAGAAACAGTTCTATGTACGGGAAACATGAGATATTTCACATGCTAACTTTACACCCCCCCCCCCAGGTACGAAATTTAAAGAAATAATATTTCACTTTTATTGTTTCACTTTTAGCATTATTAAAATCACTGCTCCCGAAAAAACAGCCGTTTTTAAAACTTTTTTTTGCATTGATACATGTCCCCTGGGGCAGGACCCAGGTCCCCAAACACTTTTTAGGACAAAAACTTGCATATTAGCCTTTAAAATTATCACTTTAGATTTCTCCCATAGACTTTAACAGGGTGTTCCGCGGTTTTTCTAATTTGCAGGGAACACCCCAAATTGTTCGTTGTTCGCCGAACAGGCAATGTTCAAGTCGAACATGAGTTCGACTCAAACTCGAAGCTCATCCCTAGTATTAACATTTATAGGTAAAGTTGATCCAGGGAATATCTGATTGCCTCTCGGGAGATCATCAAGGATTTTTTTGTAGCAAATCGCATCATGCTTTTCTGGGATTTTTCACCTTCCTCTGGATCAACTGTGGGTATAGGATTTTGTATATGGGATTGTGTAACCCTCCTTCCTCTTTCCCTTCGGGTTATTCTAAATCCATACTCTTCTTTTATTTTTTTAATTTTTATTTACATTTTTTTTTTTGGCCATGGACCTCCCCTACTTAAAGAACATTTTACTTTGCATGTCCTTACTGTGTCAGTTTGCGTGAGGCGTAAATATGTTTCCATTTAAGCTGTGTATTTTGCTACAAGCCTGGAGTTCCACTTTAAACCTTCATAACTAAAATACACAAGGTCATTGAATGCCTTTCCTCCCTTTCTCTTTTACAGTATATTATCATTCAAATACAGGAAATGTATGCACTCATATTTACGTCACAGTTGCTTTTCCATAGCTGTTTTAATAAAAATCTATTTCCACTGCATTATTTATCATGAATAACACAACTTGAGTTATCTAGATTTCCACTAACATTTAGTAAATATTCCCAGAAAAACTAGGAGGAGATGTTTCTGCAACAGGAAAAATAGTGATGTGCTTTTACACGCATCACAGTCTACAGATTTCTTAAAGTGGTTGTAAACGCTCAAGGTTTTTTTTTACCTTCATGCATTATGCATGAAGGTTGAAAACCTTCTGTGTGCAGCAGACCCCCCTAATACTTATCTGAGCCCCATCTGAATACAGCGATGTCTATGAGAGCAGAAGCTCTCATGGGTCTCTTCCTCCTCATTGGCTGAGACAGCAGCCAGAGCCAATGGCTCCTGCTACTGTCAATGACAGCCAGTGAGCCAATGAGGAGGGGTGGGGCCAAGCCGCACTCCACGTGTGAATGGACATGCAAAGCAGCGACTCGGGGGCCCCCACAGCAAGCTGCTTGCTATGGGGGCACTTGGCAAGAGGGAGGGGCCAGGAGCACCGGCAGGGGACCATGAAGAGGAGGATCAGTATGCTCTGTGCAAAACCACTGTACAGAGCAGGTAAGTATAACGGGCCAGATTCAGAGAGATCGGCGCATCTTTTCGATAGGCGTAGCGCATCTCATATGCGCTACACCGTCGTAACATTGAGAGGCAAGTACAGTATTCACAAAGCACTTGCTCCCATATGTACGCCGGCGTAACGTAAATGGGCCGGCGTAAGCCCGCCTAATTCAAAGTAGGCAGGTAGTGGGCGTGTTGTATTAAAATGAATCGTGACCCCATGTAAATGAAGCGCTGACCGAATGGCGCATGCGCGCGCGTGCTCAGGACCACGTCTAATTTACTCCCTAACATACGCCGGCTCAATGCCTGTGACATGAACGTAACCTACGCCCAGCCCCATTCACGTACGACTTACGTAAACAACGTAAAATTTGACAGCTGTTCTTACGTCCATACCTTTGCATTACCTGCGCCTCATATAGCAGGGGTAACTTTACGCCGGACGTACGCCTTGCGTAAACGGCGTGTCTTACTGCGTATCTTACCAGATGGTCACCAGTCATCTCTATGACCGTCGGAGGTCCGGGCGCGACGTTATTACGTCACGCCCGGTACCCGGAAGTAAACAAAGCCGCAATCACGACTGTCGGCATTAGATCGGTGAATTTTTTTCACCGATCTAATGCTTGTAAGCCTGGAGGAGAGATGTGGGGTCTTATTGACCCCACATCTCTCCATAAAGAGTACCTGTCACAGTGATTCCTATTACAAGGGATGTTTACATTCCTTGTAATAGGAAATAAAAGTGATCACATTTTTGCCTCTGATGGTTCCTGAAATATCTGGTGTCAAAGAGGCATGGAGGTGTGGGATGGGCTGTGTTATAACATACTGCAAAAAAAAAAAGAAGCGGCAACAAAAAAATAAAAAAATTGTCCCCTATTTTATGTAAAGGGTGGGGAGATTATATTGATGAAAGCGAGTATTTTAGAGCAAAGTCCTGCTTTAAAGGGTCACTAAAGGAAAAAAATTGTTTTGCTGAAATGACTGTTTATTGGGTATAGAGACATAAAAGTTAACTGATTCCTTTTAAAAATGATTAAAATTTTAATTTAATCTATCATATAATGTGCCTCTAGTTTCACTTTCGGTTTTAAAGGTACATACATGAAGTTCCGGGTGAGAGGTGAGTCGGGAAGACTCACAGAACAAAAACAAACAAATCCAGGGCAGTGTTTTGTTTTTAAAATGAATCTGATTGGTTCTGAGGAGTTTTAGACACACAGTAATGACAGCTTAGACCACCGTGAAAATCTCCCAGTATGATGGTTATAAGGAAACAGACAACCAGGAAGTGTGGAGATCACAGCAGAATTACAGCTACTTCAAAGCAAAAACGAACAATGAGGACATGAAACCAGTACTGCAGTAAGGTAAAGGAAGCTATTTAGCTAAAAAAAATGTTTCCTTTAGTGACCCTTTAAGAACAAATTTACCAATAATGACCTACCCCAAAAAATCGTATACACTGATCATAGCTCCCAACTGTCCCTGATTTCGAGGGACTGTCCCTGATTTCGAGGGACTGTCCCTGATTTGGAACAATGTCCCTTTGTCCCTCTTTCCTCCTCATTTGTCTATAGAGTTGTATATAAAATGCAATTTTTATCTTTCAAAAAGTGTTTCCAAGTGCTAAACCTCTCATCCAATTTCTAAATTGCTGCATTTGTAAATTTTAAAAGCCAATATAAAGGAATAGTACTGGTAAAAAAAAAGCCCTTGTGGATTTAATTACCCTTTTTTTTGGTTAATTCTCCTTTAAGGGGGTGTGGCAGGGGGTGTGTCCTATGCCTACATACATTTGCTAGTAGGTGTCCCTCATTCCCATGTCAAAATGTTGGGACGCATGACTGAGGGATGATGCCAAATAGTAAAACGTTGAGCTTACAGACAGTACACTTTAAGGCTACCACCTTCCCAGTAGTGTATTTAGGGTTTGTGCTGCCCTAGGCCTGACTAAACTTGTGCACCCCCTAATTTAAATATGACCCCACCCCTTTATGTCAAGGCCACACCCCTTTCCGATTAAGACCCGCCCTGAAATTTTCGAGTGGGGACACTAGTTCATAGGGTCTGGGGGGGGGGGGGGGGCATTGGATTCCCTTAATTTTCATAGATTTCCTCTCACTTCCTGTTTGGCTATGGAGCAGGAAGTGAAGGGAAATCTCTACAATGGGACAGGGATGGTAAAAAATAAACTGACGGGCTATAACCCTCCCCCACTCTATCCAAAATCAAAAAAAGTGTTGCCTATAGTTCTACTTTAAGCACAAATTTCTGATAATTTTATGGAGAGGACTAAGAAGATATAACCATGCCAATGGTGCAGCAGAAAAAATATAGAACAGTGAGGAAGGTTTGTGGTCCAGGATGATAGGACAGTCAAAATTAGAAGCAGCTTGCATTACACTAACAGTGTAGTGCAAGCCGGCAGGGACACTTGCCGTGCTGCCCCCCTGCAAAGTGCTGCCCTAGGCCTGGGCCTTGTTTGCCTAGGCCAGAATACAGCGTTGCACCTTCCTAATGGGACATAGAAGAGGGGGTGTGGGTCCATTGGGGTAACTTTGCACTATAAGGACACTTTGCAACTATAATGTACTTCTTTGTTCAACCCAGTTAAACCAAGAAAACAAAAGATAGTTATAACACCTATAGGACGCAAAGTGTTAATGAATTAATGCCCAAAACCCCAGAATGTTTGGCTGCTGCAAAGGTCAAGAGATTTGTTTGTGTGATGAGGTCATATACAAGTCATTTGGTCCAAAATGGGATGGTTCTTAACCAGAAAGTGATACGCTTACATCATGTGCTCAGTATGTGTATGGCTAATTTGTCTGCAAATAGCTTCATTACGTAAGAACCTGCTATGATAGACCGGGACTGCAATTAAAAGGGATTCAGTGTTTCACTTAAGTATGGCACTTGTGAAGGAGATTGAGTGTGATTAGAAGATTAGGGATATGCAGTGGGCCTCATTAAAGAAGCCTTGGAAGGTCCATGCAATTTCCTAAAGATTAAGCGCTACTTGAAAACAGGACAGGTGGAAATAGTTTAGATTGCCAATCCCGAATTTCATCATCAAGATCATAGTATTGAGGGGGTCATGGGTCAGCATCAACAGAAATGTTATCACTTTTATGCATACTGTATGTGTAACCACCTAAGACCCAGACCATTTTGCTAGTCAAAGACCAGGCCACTTTTTGCGATTCGGCACTGCGTCGCTTTACCTGACAATTGCGCGGTCGTGCGACGTGGCTCCCAAACAAAATTGACGTCCTTTTTTTCCCACAAATAGAGCTTTCTTTTGGTGGTATTTGATCACCTCTGCGGTTTTTATTTTTTGCACTAAAAAACAAAAGTAGAGCGACAATTTTGAAAAAAAAAACAATATTTTTTACTTTTTGCTATAATAAATATCCCCCAAAAATATATATAAAATAAAAAAAAATCCTCAGTTTAGGCCGATACGTATTCTTCTACATATTTTTGGTAAGAAAAATTGCAATAAGCGTTTATTGATCGGTTTGTTCAAAAGTTATAGCGTCTACAAAATAGGGGATAGTTTTATAGCATTTTTATTAATCATTTTTTTTTTACTAGTAATGGCTGCGATCAGCGATTTTTATTGTGACTGCGACATTATGGCGGACACATCGGACACTTTTGACACATTTTTGGGACCATTGTCATTTTTACAGCGATCAATGCTATAAAAATGCACCGATTACTGTGAAAATGACACTGGCAGTAAAGGTGTTACCCACTAGGTGGCGCTGTAGGGGTTAAGTGTGCCCTAGGGAGTGCTTCTAACTGTAGGGGGTGGGCTGTGTGTGACACGACAGTGATCACCGCTTCCGATTACAGGAAGCTGTGGTCACTGTCCTGTCACTAGGAAGACTGGGGAAATGCTTGTTTACATAAGCATTCCCTCCTTCTTCCTCACTGTGACATACCCAAGGACGTTGAGTCCGTGGGACCCGCAGTTGAATTCACTGCGCTCATGGCGCGCATGCACAATGCCGGCTTCTTAAAGGGGACGTTTATATACGTCCTTTTGCCTGCCCGTGCCATGCTGGAGACGTATATCTGTGTGCGGCGGGCGGCAAGCTGTTAAAACCCAAATTTGGGCTATTGTAAAATGTTTATGTTATATGTGCAGCGCTACTCCCATGCAGCTACTTCCACATCAAATGCAGCCAGTTTCCCCTTCAAATGCAGCCAGTTTCCCCTCAAATGCAGCCAATTTCCCCATCAAATGCAGCCAGTTTCCCCATCAAATGCAGCCAGTTTCCACATCAAATGCAGCCAGTTTCCACATCAAATGCAGCCAGTTTCCCCTCAAATGCAGCCAGTTTCTCCTTCAAATGCAGCCAGTTTCCACATCAAATGCAGCTAGTTTCCCCTTCAAAATGCAGCCAGTTTCCCCATCAAATGCAGCCAGTTTCACCTTCAAATGCAGCCAGTTTCCCCTTAAAATGCAGCCAGTTTCCACATCAAATGCAGCCAGTTTCCCCTCAAATGCAGCCAGTTTCCCCATCAAATGCAGCCAGTTTCCCTTCAAATGCACCCAGTTTCCCCATCAAATGCAGCCAGTTTCCCATTCAAATGCAGTCAGTTTCCACATCAAATGCAGCCAGTTTCCCCTCAAATGCAGCCAGTTTCCCCCTCAAATGCAGCCAGTTTCCCCATCAAATGCAGCCAGTTTCCCCTTCAAATGCAGCCAGTTTCCCCATCAAATGCAGCCAGTTTCCCCTTCAAATGCAGCCAGTTTCCCCTCAAATGCAGCCAATTTCCCCATCAAATGCAGCCAGTTTCCCCATCAAATGCAGCCAGTTTCCCCATCTAATGCAGCCAGTTTCCCCTTCAAATGCAGCCAGTTTCCCCATCAAATGCAGCCACTTTCCCCATCAAATGCAGCCAGTTTCCCCTCAAATGTAGCCAATTTCCCCATCAAATGCAGCCAGTTTTCCCTTCAAATGCAGCCAGTTTCCCCATCAAATGCAGCCAGTTTCCCCATCTAATGTAGCCAGTTTCCCCTTCAAATGCAGCCAGTTTCCACATCAAATGCAGCCAGTTTCCCCATCAAATGCAGCCAGTTTCCCCTCAAATGCAGCCAGTTTCCCCATCAAATGCAGCCAGTTTCCGCTCAAATGAAGCCAGTTTCCCCATCAAACACAGCCAGTTTGCCCTTCAAATGTAGCCAGTTTCCCCCTCAAATGCAGACAGTTTCCCCTCAAATGCAGTTTCAAATGCAGTTTCCCCTTAAATGCAATTCCCCCCCCCCCCGCCCTCAAATGCAGCCAGTTTCCCTTCAAATGCAGCCAGTTTCTGATTGGCTGAGAGGCGGGCCAGTGTTAGGGAAGCGATTTCCTAACACAGCATTGTTTAAACAGGGAACGCAAAGCAGTGTGCCCGCTGTTTAACTATTTGGAAGCTGATCAGAGCCTACAGGCTCTAATCAGGAAGCCTCTTAGAGCCGACGGCTCTAATCAGGCACTTCCAAAACACACCCACCGATGTAATTGAGATGGCCGGCACTCAACAGGGGGCCGGACACCTGAATAGTGGGTGGCAGCGGCGGCAATAGATAGATTCATGCAATGCATGAATCTATCTATTGCTGAGTGAGGGGTGCAGGAAAGCGGGCAGCGCTCCTGTGCCCACTATGGGCGCACCGCCACTGGTGTGCAGACAGCAATTAGAACCGCCTCCTAGAATCTACTGATTCTCATTGACGGCCTCCTCTGGCCAACCCTGCATGTGAATGTAGCCCTAAATGCAACAAATCCCTTTAATTAAAAGTGTAAAATATAATAGAAATGACAATGAAAAGTTTTTGGTGATATTACTGGTATTAGCCTTATTTTCCTGCATTGTCTTATGTTTCGTTCTGCTTGAACTCTCCATAAATTCCTTTCCTATGTAATGAAAACAAGATTGAAACATCTGCACAACAATGTTCTGTATGCACTTTGAGCTGCAATGAAGAAATGTCAGATGGTCTAAGTGCAATGGAACTGGGGCAAAGGCTTGATTTAAATGATTCATGCTGGTTTGAAAATGTATAATGGGAGAAGTATGGAGTGTACGTTGTTTTTCTCATCTGCTGTTTACATCATATTTTATACGAACGCTGCTTCATAACTTAGTCCTTGGTGTTTCTTGCACTTTCAGTGATTTTTTCTTATGGGTCAATTGTTTACTCTGGTTTGCCTGGATTGATTAATGATGTAATGAGCAGACTTGATATCACATACATGTGATGTTATTACATGACCCAGGAGACTGCGATATTTCCCTCAGCTGTTCCTCCCAGGAAATCGTGATTTAATGATCTGACCGGAAAAAAAAACAGGTTTGACTTCTTGGGGTAACTCTAATTTCATTCACAATCAATACAAAGACTTCAGCAAATACTATGGGCCAGATTCTCAGAGGAGATACGACGACGTATCTCCAGATACGCCGTCGTATCTCTGAGTTGCGCCGTCGTATCTATCAATGCGCCTGATTACGCATAGATTTGCCGTAGATCCGACTGGCGTAACTGTGTTACACCGTCGTATCGCAACTGCATATTTACGCTGGCCGCTAGGTGGCACTTCCGTAGAATTCCGCATCGAGTATGCAAATTTGCTAGATACGCGAATTCCCGAACGTACTCCCGGCCGACGCATTACAGTTACGCCGTTTACGTTAGGCTTTTCCTGGCATATAGTTACCCCTGCTATATGGTGGCGTAAGTGCGGCGTACCAATGTTAAGTATGGCCGTCGTTCCTGCGACGAAATTTGAAAATTTTACGCCATTTGCGTAACTCATCCGTGAATGGGGCTGGACGTAATTTACGTTCACGTCAAAACCAATACGTCCTTGCGGCGTATTAGGAGCAATGCACACTGGGAGATTTCCATGGATGGCGCATGCGCTGTTCGTGATAAACGTCAATCACGTCGGGTCACAGAACATTTACATAAAACACGCCCCCCTGTTCCAAATTTGAATTAGGCGGGCTTACGCCGGCCGATTTACGCTACGCCGCCGCATCTTACGGAGCAAGTGCTTTGAGAATACAGCACTTGCCCGTCTAAGTTGCGGAGGCGTAACGTAAATCGGATACGTTACGCCGCCGCAAAGATATGCGATTCTACGAGAATCTGGCCCTATGTTTGTGAACAGCTGACCATCTCATCTATCGTATAGACAAAAGCATGTGGACACTAGTCCAAATGGAAGAGTTTGACAAAGGTTACTGGTAATGCTACAGCATACAAAGACATTTTAGACACGCATGCACTTTTAACCTTGTGGGAACAGTTTAGGGAAGGGTTATTTTTAGGGCTGTGGAAATGAACTATTAATTCCTCGATTAATTGTCAATTTTTTGTATCGCTCAAAATTCTTTCGATCGGTACTCACCTCTCCGACGGCTTCCAGGTCTTCAGGGAATTCCGTCGGAGATCCGGTGATGTCAGGGACACTGGCGGGGCTTGCCGTGTCCATCTGAAGAGCTCCTTTGTTGTGCCTTCATATCTGCATGCCAGCGGGACCTTACTATCTGCCACACGCAAGGGCTGTTACACTTCCCTCTATCACTTCCCTCTATCAACCTGGGATTCTACAACCATCCACTGGGAGTTGTGATAGTTCCCTTCACGGGACATCTACATGCCGACGGACTGATGTTAACCTCTCCTCATCTGGATTCAGCAGTGGTATCGTTGTACACATTTTTATACCAGTATCATACTTAGCTACATGTTTTTATGACTGCTTTTGGTACCGTTTGGTATTACTCGCACCATTTTTACAGTTTATGTAGCTACATCGATTTTATCTTCAGTGCAATGTTTATTTTGTTACCTACTTGAAGACTATTAAAGTTTTAATGCTATTCCCATCAAGCGCTGCCTTTGTGTGTTTTTTGTATCCTGCGATCCATTTTTCCAGTGGTTGGTAGCTGCACTGGGAATCAGCCTGCAAGGAGATCAGCTAAAAGTAGTTGGATCTGTATGTGCGTTATAATTAATCGAAATTAGTCGATTAATCGATTAAAAAAATCAATTAATTGAACACGAAAATTTTAATCAGTAACAGCAGCTCTACACAAAACCAGCTCCGTAAAGACATAGGGCCAGATCCACAGAGCAAGTACGCCGGTGTATCTACTGATACGCCGGCGTACTTTCAAATTTCCCGCGTCGTATCGTTGTTTTGAATCCTCAAAACAAGATACGACGGCTTCTGGGTTAGATCCGACAGGTGTACGTCTTCATACGCCTTCGGATCTAAGATGCAATACTTCGGCGTCTGCTGGGTGGCGTTTTCCGCGTCGGGTATGCAAATTAGCGATTTACGACGATCCACGAACGTACGCGCGGCCGCCGCATTTTCTAACGTCGTCTGTAGTTGGCTTTTTCCGGCGGTTTTTTTTTGCGTAAGTCGTCCGTGAATAGGGATGGACGTAACTCACGTCTAAGTTCAAAAAATGACGTCGTTGCGACGTCATTTCGTCCAAAGCACGGCGGGAAATTTCTGGACGACGCATGCGCATTTCATTCGGCGCGGGGACGCGCTTCATTTAAATGAAACCCGCCCCCAACCCGCCCAATTAGAAATCCGCCGCTAGAAATACACTACGCCACCGTAACTTACGGCGCAAAATCGCTGAGGATTCGAAAATGCGCCAGGTAAGGTACAGCGGCGTAGCGTATCTCTGATACGCTGCGCGGAACTAAATGTATGTGGATCTGGCCCACAGTTTGATGACTTTGGTGTGGAGGAACTTCAGTGCCCTGCACAGAGTCGTGGGCCTCAATTGTATTGAACACCTTTCGGAGGAACTGGGAAGGTGATTCCCAACTAGATCTTCTAGTCCAACATCATTACACGACCCTATTGTTCTTTTGGATGAATGGGCAGACATATTCCAAAATAATGTGGAAAGTCTGCCCAAAAAATGGAGACTCTTATAGTTGCAAATGGATGAAGGTCGGGTGGTGCAATGCCATTTTAATGTCAATAGTTTTATAAATAAATGTTCCACAAATTCACATACAGTAGGTGTGATGGTCAGGTGTCTACAAACATTTAGTCACATTTTATACTGTATATAATTTATACTCTTTTTTTTTGTAATTTAATAGTAAATAGCCTTCTATGATTTTTAAAACTGTCAAATTAAAATAAACCATAATTTCCTTGTATAAAGGGGTCAGGTCCTGGGGAAAAAAATGTGGGAACTCCCACCCAAGATCCACTCCCCCACCAAAAAAATAAATAAAATGATACGCTCATATGCATAATTACTAAACCGCATGGTTTGTTTTTTTCGATCCACTGTACCTTAGTAATCCTATGTTACTGGCCACTTCCTGTATATGAACCAAAAAATATCAAACAATATTGCGCAAACCACTAGTTGTCGTGGGTCAGGCTGCCAACATAACAAAGTGGATACTTTGTGAAAACAATGTGAAAAAAATGTAGCGCCAAAAAATAAAAAGTGAAAAATAAATAAGTAACACCTAAAAAGGATAATGTAAAAGTGAATGTGACAGTCAAACGACTTGTATCATCGACTGCTCTAGTGACACAAAATTGTATAAACCTGTGAGGTAAGATCAAACACATGTATCTCAAATGAAAATACCAATGTGGATGGTGCAAAAAAGATTACAAGTGATCTAATCAACTACAAATGAATGAGACTAAAGCATCTGGTCTCTCATGAACACACACTAGTATTGGATGAATAGTGCAGATATCACTCAAGTGTACAAAAAATCCTTGGCTATATAAACCATACGTGATAATGAGCTTAAAATAATGCCCAAAAAGGGGTAGTGTAGGTACACCTTAAATGAATAAATAACTGAATAAATCAATTAACATAACTCCATACAAAAGTGAACAAAAAAATCCTTAAAAGCACATATATGTTCTTCAAATGTTGGGGTGGAGCAAGAAATCTTCAACACAAATAACTCTCTTCACACATGGACATCAATTAAAAGGGTGGGTACTCTTACCAGAAAAGATGGACCCTCAACCTCACCATACGGTGGGAGGGTCGTCAGGGCTTTGACAGACTATCGTCTGAATCTGGGAGTCTCCACTTGGGATGGTCTGATCCAAAGGTAACCTCAGAAGGTCTTGATTGTCCGGAGAGAGTATTGCAGAAGGAAATCAGCCCGTCAAGGTTGCTCCAAACACCCCGATTGGTATGCAAAAGGAAAACAATATAGAGGTGCTCCTCATAGTGTAAAAAGTTATTTATTATAAAATTTCAAATTGCACACAAGTGGCAAAAATCAAAATAAAGTGAAAGGCTGGCAAAGCCACACTTAGGTAAAAAATATAAAACAGCAGCAAACTTAAAAGTCAATAAAAAACCACAGCAACTGAAAAAAAGCAGCAAGTGCTCCCACCTTGGAAAGGTAAAGGAGAATTCCAATAAGTCAGCAGTAGAGTTGCAAGAGAGCTATCACCCGACCGGTTTCGTCACTAGAGGACTTCAACTGGGGTATCTGACAGTCCCTCACACTCTACTGCTATAAATACCTGTTCGTCCAGATCCGTGACAGCCAACACCTGGTCCTGCCGTGAGTTATCACAGGATTTAGAAAGAAGCAAGTTCTTTCTAAATCCCGCGATAACTCGCGGCAGACCTCCGCAATGTCTCCTGGGAACAATGACAAAAGCTCCCAGGAGACATTGCGGCATCGAGGAAGTGACGGAATACCTGCACACTACCCGATGAATCCATATACAGGAAGCGGCCAGTAACATAAAGGATTACTAAGGTTCGCCTGCCCCTGACAGTGACTCGAGCTGGGCATCGCCGCTTAGTGAAGGATTGGCTTGGGCGGCTTGGCTGCTCTCGACTGCTCTAGTCCTGCAAAGGGAACGGAGTTCCTGCTGTGAAAAAAGTGCAGGAACTCCGTTCCCACGCATTCCCGCAGGACTTGAGCCCTGGTTTTCTGTTGGTAAATATTACTCCCTTAGAATTGTAATTTCCGACTTATGTGACCTTTTTAGCAAAGGCGTAATCGTAAAATATACAAACAGGAGGGTGCTGCATTGCCAGTCAAATGGTAAATGGCTGTCTTTGAAGTGCAGGGATCGCTTCCATTTTGGATAATCCACTGCAGTTAAAAATTTACTTGGGAGGAAGGATAACTATCAGTATGTAACCCATGGGATTGATCAGTTGGACATTGCAGACAGGCAGGAACAGACAAAGTGAAAGGGCCTATAGCAGGGGTGCCCAACCTTTTGAAACACTGGGCCACTTAATCGACTTGGGAACAGGTAGTGGGCCACAATGAGCGGGCGGATGACATGTCCGTGTCCACTCTGCATATGCAGAGCGGACACAGACACAGCCCACTAAATTCTTTTTTTTTTTTTGTGGATTGGAGGTAGGACACAAGTTGCTTTACATCTGCTACTCCATAGAGGTGAATGGAGACTCCAATTGGGTCGGAATGACCGTGTGAAAGGGGCCCAAGGCTGCTTCCACACTGATGCACTGCAGTTTACCTTTGGCTTTCCTGCACTTTGCAATAGATGTCTATTATATTCTGCAGGTTTGGTGCTCTTTCAGAAAGCTCACCAAACTTGCAGGTAATAACAGAAGTCTATGGCTCAGTGCAGGTAACCCTCAGGTGCGCTGCTCTGCATCTGCGGAACAGTTTAAAAGCAGCCCAGTAACCACTGCAGAACAGATACTGTATTCACTGTGATTTTAGTAATAAACTGACCTTTATTAACAGTATTCTATTCCATCAGAGAGCAGGAGGTCACGGGCCACATCAGAGGGCGCCGCGGGCCACTGGTTGGGCACCCCTGACCTATAGGCAGGAGCAACAGGATACACATACAGACAGGATCACAAGTTGAACCCAATACTGAAGCCTTTTGCAGTCCAAGTCAGATCAGGAGATACAAGACAGAATAACCTGGCTCAAACACAGGAACAGAGGCTGAAGTGTGGGAGATGCACCAGCCTTGGATGATGAAGACAAAGGCCTAGATTCACGTAGGGCGGCTTTACGTTGTGCGGGCGTAGCGTATCTTATTTACGCTACGCCGCCGCTACTTAGAGAGTCTACTGCTGTATTCACAAAGCACTTGCGTCCTAAGTTACGGCAGCGTAGCGTAAATCGGCCGGCATAAGCGCGCATAATTCAAAGTAGGCAGGTCGTGGACGTGTTGTATTTGTTGGGTCCCGGGCACCTTCATTCCGGGACAATACAACCCCCCTACTAACTACTATTTCCGGAACGGGTTGCTAAGGCCATCTTGCAACCAGTGACAATTTACTCTCAGACAGTGAGACCGGGAGCGAGGCCTGAGCCTAGTGCAGCACTGCTGTCCCCACCCACCTCGGCACCTCCTCCTTCTCCGGCACCCAGCGGCAAGCAGCAGGGATTGGTGTGATCTTCACTCTCCAGATAGTGACTCCACTCCTTTTTCTTCTATGCAAGTGGCTCATGCAGAGGGAGTGACAGCAGTACTGTATCTGGTGGCAGACTATGGGTGGCAAGCGGCACTGCATCTGGTGGCAAGTGGCACATTCACCTAAAATAACCCGCCGCCAAATTCCCCATTAACCCCTGAGACTACATTTCCCCCCGTGCCCCCCCATCTTTTTGGGGGGAAAGGTGAGAGAGGGGGTGTGTCCCTGAATGGCACTTTGGAAATGTGGTCACCCTAAGCGCCACCTAGCGGCCATCGTAAATATGCACCCCAAGATACGACGGCGTAGGAGACTTACGTCGCTCCTATCTTGGCCAACTCTTTGCGTAACTGATTCTATGAACCAGGCGCATAGATACGAAGGCGGCCATTCGGACTTACGATGGCGTATCTGGACATATGCCGTCGTAAGTCTTTGAGAATCTGGGCCAAAGCCTCTAAATAGTAAAAACACACAGGGGATTCACGAAATTAAGGGGAAACTCAAGAACAAACTGTCTGCCCTTTAAAGACTTAACAGTCTTAACAAAGCCACAGACATCACTATTCTCATGTGTCCAGTGCTGCAAAACTGTAACTAGAGAGCAGAATTTTGGGTGGCTACCAGCATGCAGCACTCAAACAGGGTATGTATGCAAACACCACAGTACAGTAAGATACTGACTTATTGCATTAAGGTTTATTTCTGCTCAGTTTTTTTTCTGAATTCTGTAGAGTATGAATTCTATAGAGTCTATAGAGTAACTAAATACAAATTGAGAATAAACAGGTACTGGTAAGAAGAGAATATGTTCCTTTAACAGTTAAGTACAGGAAGTCATCAAAAACTCATCTAAGGTCACTGGAATGTGTATACAATTTCATAACCTTTGTCTGTCTGGTTCTTGCATGCCTAGGTGGGATCTGTGCGTTCAGCAGAAGATCTAAAGTTCCAATCATTCTTCCAGTAATGATAAGGAAGCAGGAAAAAAAAAGCAATAACACAACCTGACAGGTAGGAAGTAAGCCTGGCCATTCTCCAGAATCCTCCTGTGATAATATTGGAATGACTGGAAGCTAAGCGTCGTAGACGGATAAATGGAGTGCGTGGTCGGTTCAGTGGGATTCCAAAAAAGGCTTCTAAATTCTTTGCTTTTTTCGTTACAATTTACGGTATGGAATGCATGATATTTCAGACTTGAACTGTGCTCTTGTACAAGTCCTGCCTAAGACCAGACACCACAAGATAGATGTATTTGCCTTTATTAGCTAAAATATTCTCCTATGTGCATCTTTAAATTCAGTTGTGCTTTGTTATTGAGACCTATTGTCCTTGATTTCGGCCTCATTCACACCATGCATGCGGAAAAATTTATTGAAACTGACACACAGATTTCACTTGAAGAGACAACAGTTTCCATCAGTTTCCATGGGCGTCTCAGTGAGTTTTATACACGTTGCAGGTTCCTGTGCAGAAAAAAATCTTCTCGTGATACTAGTTTACTAGATACTACTTAGGCCTTGTACACACGGGCAAACATGTCCGCTGAAAACGGTCCGCCGTACCGTTTTCAGCGGACATGCCCGCCCGGAGATTTCTGTATGATGGCTGTACACACCATCATACAGAAATGAGAGACAATCCGCGCGGACAGACAGCGCGGTGACGTGTTCGCGCCGTCGCTGCGACGATGTCGCGGCGACGTGCGCGACGCTGAAAGGTCAATGCTTCAGGATCCAGGGACAAGGTGAGTAACTTGTCTGTGGATGCTGCGGAGGTAAGCCGCGCCACTGCACACTCTGCACAGCTACCCCGAGCGTGACTCGGGGATACCGATCGCAGCATGAAAAAACCACCCCGAGTCACGCTCGGGGATACCGCCAGGCAGGTTAAAGTGGAACTAAACCCTTCAATCCTTTACAGTCAAGGAAGGTGACATCTTGGCATCTGTTTGATCTGCAGTTGCGATAATTATGTATCTGTGGTCTGTTATAATACAAGCCATAAGACAGCTTGACAATTTACTTAGAGCACAAGTAAATGGGGCAGTTATCATTCATGTCATGTCTTCAATGTATTTGTTATGGGAAACAGTTAAATCGATGGGTTTTGTTTAGCTAGCACAGCTAAGCCCTACCAACTGCCATCCTTCCGACTGCCACTCTTCTGTCCAGTCACAGTGCCTCAACAGGCTTTGAAATTTAAACAAGATTCTATATGTTTGTCTACCATTCCACAGTACTTTTTTTAGCGTTCCTTCATTCCTGACTGCATACCTCCCAACTTTCTGAGATGAGAAAGAGACACCCTCAGGGGTGGACTGACAACTCATGGGACCCCCGGGCAATAGAAGATTATGGGGCCCCTGGGATTACAGATGGCCGTCACACCAGGAGTAAGTAACAAACAAAACAACATATATAATACAGCAGTCAGGATGAGCGCCACTCTCACATTAGAGTCCTCCCTTACATCAAACAAAGGAAAAGAGATTGCGCTAAATAAAAAAATATTGAATGAATAAAAACACATGAATGTTCATATTAGTGTGCATAGATAAGTCCGCCCGCAGGCAAAATAAATGTATATATCTCCCAAGTGTATATGGAAATCCACACAGGAAAGTGATTGACAGGAAAGAACCTCCACCGCAGTCAAATCAAGCCTCTTACCGAATGGAGTTGATCTCCAGATTATAAGAGATCAAAAACAGCATGGTAAGAGATGTGGATAAAGGTGTCCAATATGAAGCCCAGATGATGGAAACTCGTGATTCGTATCCTTAGAAGGACTCCCGATATGCCATCCGATGGTATGTAGGAATAAAAGAGGCTCACATAGTGTAAAACCTTAATTCATTCGTATAACAATAGGTGAAATGCACTTACATTCCATTAAAATTTGCAGAGCATGAAAGCTGGCCAGCTTAAGCGAATACAGCCCGTATCCGGGTAGAAGGAAAACGCGGTGATGTCAGAACGCCGCCTCCCTACGTTTCGTCACGACAGGACATGATCACGGGATCAACAGGCCTCAACAGGCTTTGAAATTTAAACAAGATTCTATATGTTTGTCTACCATTCCACAGTACTTTTTTTAGCGTTCCTTCATTCCTGACTGCATACCTCCCAACTTTCTGGGATGAGAAAGAGACACCCTTAGGGGTGGACTGACAACTCATGGGACCCCCGGGCAATAGAATATTATGGGGCCCCTGGGATTACAGATGGCCGTCACACCAGGAGTAAGTAACAAACAAAACAACATATATACTACAGCAGTCAGGATGAGCGCCACTCTCACATTAGAGTCCTCCCTTACATCAAAGTCCCAAAATTCTCCCTATAAATCACAGTCCACAGAGTGCCAACTTACGGCAGAGCCCCCCCAGTGTACCACCCTACAGCAGAGCCCCCAGAGTGTAACCTTCCATCAGTGTCCCCTTACACACACCTTTGCACCTTAGTGCTTCGTGTGGCAGGCAGCTGTCGGGAAAAGTCTTTTAATTAGAAAAAAATCTACTTGTTGCAGCCACTTAACTGCGCAAGTGAGTCGTAGAGCCAGTGGAATAGTGAAGTGTTGTAGTTGGCCTCAGATCCTGATTTTAACATCAAAATTATGTCGGTGTCAGACATTTCAGGGACAGATGTAAAAAAACACATGCATACTGTCCCTAGTTTTACTGAAGCTGGCCACTCTGAGGGGGCCCCCTAGTGGCCTGGGGCCCTCCGGCAATGCCCGAGTGCCCGAATGGGCAGTTTTCTTATGGGAAACACTGCAGTGTAGCATACACACGGCCGGTTTTCCCGACCAAAACTCCCATGGCAGTTTTCCT
The DNA here is from genome assembly GCF_905171775.1 of Rana temporaria. Lineage (NCBI taxonomy): Eukaryota > Metazoa > Chordata > Amphibia > Anura > Ranidae > Rana > Rana temporaria. The sequence goes on along the minus strand of NC_053499.1, from coordinate 35,203,288 downwards.
GTCGGGAAAACCGGTCGTGTGTACGGGGAAAAGCTACCGAGCAGCTTCTCGGTTTTCCCGGCGGTCAAACCGATCATGTGTACGAGGCATTACAGTGTATTGGGTGGGGGAAAGGTTTGCTTTAACGCAGTGGTCTCCAAACTGCGGCTCGAGGGCCCTTTGCTTGCCTTTATCGGGCCCTTGAAGCACTATCCCTCCCAATGATACGAGACACTATTCTGCCATCTGACACCGACAATGGCGCACCATTTCTCCCACTGACACCACTAATTCCTCCCTATGATACCAGCAATAGGGCACTATTCCTCCCCCCTAATTTCAGATGTTTACTCCCACTGATGCCAGGAAAGTTTTCACTCCCGCTGGCCAAAGTCCGGCCCTCCAAGAGTCTGAAGGACAATAAACCGGCCCTTTGTTTAGAATGTTTGGAGACCCCTGTTTAATGCAATATATGTGCTGTAATGTGCGTTATTGCACGTACATCTTTTAACTGTAAACACTCCCTTAATCTTCTTCTGAAATCATCCCTGCTAATATATATTTCATAAAGCTCAGAATAAACCTAAATGCCCAGAGACCTCCAGCTATGCCATCAGTACTGCTGGACATCTGCGTACTGTGTAGCGGTCAATATGTTTTTATTTAATTCTATATTTCAGGCATGTTGTTCTCCACCTTCTTGACATCACAAAGCGTACTTTAGGATCTGCTCCTCCACCCCCCTCCCCTTCCATATAGTCATTTGGAAAACAGCTGTGAACAAGGGGGAAAAAAAAAAACATTTTATTTATGTTTTACCATTCCATATTTCCATTACTGTAGTATTTTTTCATTTCTAAACGTCTTCCGATTGCAATATAGATTGTTAGAATAAAACAATACGCAAGCCTCATTAGGAGGGAAACACACTCCAGGGTGTACTGTGGTGCTTTTTATACACGCCGTCAGGTGGCTGAATTTTGACATAAAAGATTATAATATGCAGCCTATTAGTTGGCCTCCATTAAGACCACATGTTCAGTCACATGTTTATGGTTCTCGGTGGAGCCACACATAGAAAGGATCTCATTCTTATGGAATATAAATCTTGGTCCTGTTATAGCTTTATTATAAAGCTCCATGTTTACTGTGAACACCGGGGCTGCATAATGACAATCCCATCTCCAAAGAGCTTACAATTTAATAGGGTGTACATGTACGCGGGTTGGTTGGACGGATCGAGCCGGTTGTTATATTTCATCCTTGGACTTGTTAACGCTTTTCTAAAAGGCCTAAACACTTGAGTCACATATTACGGGTTGCACTTGTGCCAGAACTTGTTTCTCTGAAAGCTATGTTCCGTGCTTTGCCAAAAGACAACTGCAGATGATGTTACAACTAGATCCCACCGCTAATTTTTCAAATGATAGTTGAGAGAAGACAAAAGGGAAGACATTTTGAATTATTTATTGGGATGGTACATGGAACATTGATTATCTACAAGGTCTTGTACGGACATACCCGCGAGTGTACGTAAAGTGCCTCACAAGTACAAATATTCCCGCGCCATGCACCCGCACTAGACGGAAATTGATGTTCTGACCACGTATTCTGCCCTGTTCCAGTGTGTTCTTCCTGTATCCTGGCTGCCTCCCCACCTCTGGTGACATCACATCCACTCAGTGGTTCTTCCGGCTTCCCTGTCAGCTGCAGAATGCTATCCAGCCTCTCCACAGCACTGTCCTCTGTGCACAGCGCGATGTCCGGGGGATGGATTGGAGCAGCCCCCCTTGCATCAAATGAGCTTATTTACATGTGAGTGTTCCCCTGACACCCCCACTACAGCCCCTGACGCCCACACTACAGCCCCTGACTCCCACACTACAGCCCCTGATGCCCACACTACAGCCCCTGGCACCCCCATACAGCCTCTGGCACCCCCACTACAGCCTAGAAGTGAAAAAATGTATTGCTTCACTTTAAAGAGGTAGTTCCCCCTCAAAAAAATTGTTACCCTTAGATTGATGCTAATTTTGTCTAGGGGAATCGACTAGTTGTTTTAAAATCGAAGCTGTACTTACCGTTGTAGAGAGCGATCTTCTCCGCCGCTTCCGGGTATGGTCTTCGGGTCTGGGCGTTCCTTCTTGATTGACAGGCTTCCGACAGGCTTCCGACAGGCGCATCTATCGCGTCACGATTTTCCGAAAGTAGCCGAACATCGGTGCGCAGGCGCCGTATAGAGCCGCGCTGACGTTCGGCTTCTTTCGGCTACTCGTGACGCGATGGATGCGACCGTCGGAAGCCTGTCGGAAGACTGTCAATCAAAATAGGAACGCCCAGTCCCCAAGACCATACCTGGAAGCGGCGGAGAAGATCGCTCTCTAAAACGGTAAGTACAGCTTCGATTTTAAAACAACTAGCCGATTCCCCTAGACAAAATGAGCATCAATCTAAGGGTAACATTTTTTTTGAGGGGGAACTACCGCTTTAAGTACATTTTCGTTTTACATACATGCTCTGGTCCCGTTGTATAATCCATGGCAACCAATGAAAAGTCATCTTTCACTGAGCAGGGTTACTTGTCATGCACATTATTATTGCTCTGGTCTTGGCGTTTACTGAGTTTGACTTGTCATAGATAACTTGTGCTTTAGAAATTTGCCGCCATCAGAGCCAGAGCCATTCAACGGACATCTCCTGCCAGGATACTCTGACAATGACAAACAACTACAGTTTCTTTCCCTTTTCTTCATTGAAACAGAAAGAATTGAGCCCCATTCAAATTTTAATTGGTATTCCAGCTTAAAGGGGTTGTAAACCTAAGGGTTTTTTCACCTTAATGCATTCTATGCATTAAGATGAAAAAACACCTTGCACTGTCTGGCCCTCCTGAGCCCCCGTTTTACTAACCTGCGCCCCAAATTTCAGTGGGCGCGACCCTGTGTCGCTCTCTCCGCTGCTTCCTGGCTTTTCATTGGATAGATTGATAGCAGCGCAGCCACTGCTTTCAATCAAATCCAATGACGAGCCCGCCGGGGGGCGGGACAAGTCATACACTTGGCGGCTATGGACGCCGAATGTATGACATGGGAGCGCACCCGCAAGGTGACGCTTGGAGATGCTTGGAGATACTCTAAGACACTCAGGAACTGTTGACACATATGGGTGCTCCGACTCACGTTACGCCTGCCCCACCTTTTTTTCTGAGCGTCTCCGAGTTCTCCAGCGCCCCCGGGAGCTCTGGCCACATACAGTAATACATACATCAGCGGCTTGAGTCCTGCTCGTCTTGCGGTACAGCGATCGCAAATCAAGTCAGGATTTAAAAAAATATATAGCTCACCTTGTAAAACGCTCGTATACCGCGTTACTCACAAACCGAGGTATCACTGTAGTTTGTATTGCTATTACAATGCTGATGTTATAAAACAAACATGCATGCTCAGGCCCGTCACTACAAGACAGGCAAAACAAACAATTGCTTGGGGCCCCGAGCTGGCCTGGGGCCTCCAACTTCCCCTTCCCAAGCTGTAGCGTGGCCAAGCTCCTCTTGCTTTCTCCTGGAGTCCTGTCAGTCCGGCCGGGTACCGCGTGTGGTACAGGAGATTCAGTTTCCTATTCCCGGCCGGACTGACAGGAAGTGCACACTGAGTGCTCACTTCCATTCAGTTCGGCCCGGGAACACAGGAAACTGAATCTCCCGGCCCTGGCACTATCTGATAGGGGACTGGGGACCCATAATAATAGAACAACGGACTGACAGGAGGAAGAGGAGCTCGGCCACTCTACAGCGGCAGCCTACAGGGAAGTAGGGGAGGTTAGAATAGAAAAACATAGGGACTAGGAAGGGGGGGGGGAGGAGCAAGAACATGGGTGTAAAAAATTAGTGTAGCGCTAATGTACGCTTTGCGTGTGGGCGGGTGCTTGGGGCCCCCAAATTCCTTCAAACAGCCCTGTGCATGCTGTCTCCATAGAAATTCTTTGAGAAAAATTGTTCAGAATTTGTCATGGCTAGGCAAATGCTTGTCACGTTCGTCCAACCAATTTGTTTTAGTAAAGAGAACATGTAAACTTGTATTGTGAGAAGGAACAGAAAATTACAACCATTGTGTACACTGAAAAACAAGAAGCAGAGCCTCCAAAAGCAAATGTGATGCCCTGTGTACATAGCTAATTAGAAACCATAATTAGGAACATGCTGGAAAATGTTAACACACATTGATCACAGTATTAACATCAAACTGATCTCTTTTAGTGTTATGTACAAAATAAAAAACACTGAAAAGATGTTGTTTCCTTTCAAGGGAGGTTTTTCATTGTTGCATGACTGATCTGCAATAAACTGGCCCTGGCCATGACTTTCTAGTTCTCCTCCCATAGAAGACATATGATCTGCATTATGGGGCGGGTACCTGTCACTTCCTGTGCTGATGCGCTCTGGGCTTCTTCCTTCCATGCAAGCATAAAAATCCTTCACTTTCTTCATCTGTTTCACAAATGCTTCTAACAAACCTGAGCTGGAGGCCAAACTGTTCTCAATAGTAATGAAAAAAAAAAAAAATCCTTTTGTGGACCCATATTGATGGCCTTGCATCCAAAGTCCTGCAATTAGGACTTCTACTTACCCAACCAGATCAGATCTCCCCACCTGTTGGTTTCAGTTATTCATGTCTTGGGACTTCCCAAACAGAGGAGAGATGTCAAATGTCAAGCACTCCAGCTGAATAACGGGAATAAAGAAGCCACACAGGATGGGAACTTTAAGGCTGAACATTCTAAAACTCTTTTCATACAATTGCTGACTGGAGGATTATAAAGAAATTAAGATTGACTTCTACAACCTTTTACATAATTATAATAGAGGCAGGTGTATAATAAAATGAGCGATCATTGTTTTCATTGTTTTAACATCACGTGCTTCATTCAGTTAAATTAGACTTGAAGAGTGCACAGGATTTCGTATCCTAAGGGCTAAGGTGTGTGACTCTCATGGGTAAATTCTGGAGCTTTAGCCCAAAATATTTGGCAAGGACTATTACAACAGAATTATTGTCAAGAGGCTATTTTTGAAAATGAAGGCTTAAATGACACCTAAATGAACTCAACAAATGCATTTAATAAACAAGTTAAAAAAAAAAATAGTTGTAAGCAAAAAATCCACAGAAATTATTTCATATTAGCATTTGAAGTTGTACTTCCGTGAAGTTAAGAATTAAAGCCGAACTCCAGGCAAACAAAATAAGATAACAATTTATTATTGTTACTGTCCTATAGCGTCCTGCCATAGTCCCCGGTAGGTGTTATTCCAGCCTATGGGGACTGGTTGGGGCTTCACTCCAGAGCCGGCAGCACCTGGCTACCTGGTGAGTACCACCTTGGGACCTTGAATTGTTCTTGGCCCCTCAAATGATGTATGCCCTGGATCAACCTGGTATGTGTTTATGTCGTTACAGATTTAAAATGTAATGCATGCCTGCTCCTGACGAGAGACCATCAGTCGCGAAAAGCGTAGAGCTACCATCTTCATGCTTCAATATGCATTTACTGCAATATTTTTCATTGTACTGTCTGTTTGTACACTTGGGTCACTGTTTCCAATCAATCTGTGAAGTGTATATGTTTACCAAATTTCTTCAATAATGCAATATACTGTAGTCATGTACGATGCATTATGTGAAAGTATTAAAATAATTAACTTATAACCTATTCCAGATAATTTATTTTCCCCCAACCCATTGTAATCTGTTCCCTGAACATGCTTCATTTAAAGTCCCGCTCTCTCCTTTTTTATTATATAACAATTTATTAATTTATTAAAATATTTGGGCAGCGAAGTGGTTAGCACTTCCACCTAGCACCACAAGGGTCGCTGGTTTGAATCCCCCCCCCCACGAAATGACCTGCCTGGAGTTTGCATGTTCTCTCTGTGCCTGTGTGAGTTTCCTGCCACACTCTAAAGACAGGGTGATAGGTTTATTAGCTCCTGTCTAAATTGGCCCTAGTATGTGTGTGTATGGATGTGAGTAAGGGGCTTAAGGATTGGATTTCGGGAGATACAGCTCTGCATTGGATGGGAACGAGAGCTGCGGGCTGCTTTTCATATTAACCAGCAAGTGATTGGTGGCTAGGACTGCCCTGTATCCTAGCCAACAATCACTTTCTGGTTAATATGAAAAGCAGCCGGCAGCTCTCGTTCCCATCCAATGCAGTGCCGTGTCTCTCAAAGTCCGTCTAATGCCAGCACTCTGCTTATTACCTGCCCCCAATGCAGAGCTGTGCCTCCCACACCTGGCATATTACCATGGTGCCTCCCAACCTCTGCTTGATCTAAGGTAGGAAAGTGAAGCGCAGAGGACACTACGAGTGAGTGAGTAACTTATATAGTGCTACAAATGTGAACTAAATCACCTCAAGGCACTGTAACCAATGTGATCGTCCAACCATGCTTTAGAAAAGATGGGTCTTAAGTTTTTTCTGAAGGCCCGATGATTTTCCTCCAACCGAATGTCTGCGGGTAGAGCATTCCATAACCGAGTTACTGGGACAGCGAATCGTCGTTCTCCTTTTGTTTTGTAGCGAGATTTGGGGATGTGGAGGAGGTTCTGATTTGTTGATCGGAGGACCCGACTTGGGGTGTAGTGTTCTATTTTCTCACATAGGTATTGCGGCGCGATTCCTTGCGTGCACATTTGTGGGCGAGGCAGAGGGTCTTAAATGTCACCCGGTCCTTTATGGCTAGCCAGTGGAGGGTCCTTGTGGCCGTGGAGATTGGTTCCCACGTTTTTTTACCTGCTACCGCTACCAGTCTGGCTGCCGTGTTCTGGACAACTTGTAGACGAGCCATCTGGTATTTTGGTAGTCCTAGGCTCGGCTAGCCTCAGAACTGCCCTGGTGCATGCGCAGTTGCATGTTGGCCGGCCCGGCCGCAGCCATATTTTTTTCAGGTGCCGCTGTCCTCACAGTGGCCTCCAGGAGCACCCAGGCAGCTGGCCCACCGGGAGTTTTCCCGGTATCCTGGTGGGCCAGTCCGGCCCTGATGTGAAGAGGCAGATGATGTGAAGAGGCTTCACTGCCAGTTTCCGACTGCGCATGCGCATGTGAATGGCCAGCTTGTCTACTGGGGCACACAAAGGTCCCAGAAGACAATGGGGGTGCTCGCAGAAAGAAGAGGATGTGATGTCCTGGGCCACGACCCAGCTGAATCAGAAGTACACTTGTACTCCCAAAAAATCAATATCCAAAAACGAGGGGTGGAGGGGTGGAGAGGTGGTCTTTCGTTTAAGACCACCTCTCAAAAGTGGGTGGAACTCCACTTTAATCTAACTCATCAACTTCTGTACAACCACTCTGTTGGGTTCTTTTCTGATTGATCAGTGTATTCAGAAGTCTCCCCCTAGTCAGATTACAATAACTCAGTGGGAAGGATTCCCACATCTGGTGTGTGAATGGGGGAATCAAGTCATTTTTTTTCTTCGTTCAACTGGTTAAACCAAAAAAATGGATAATGTATGGGCTGCCTTAAGCCCTGTACACACGATCGGTTTGTCTGATGAAAACGGACCGATGGACCGTTTTCATCGGACAAACCGATCGTGTGTGGGTCCCATCAGTTTGTTTTCCATCGGTGAAAAAAAATAGAACATGTTTTAAAATTTTCCTATGGATAAAAAAACGATAGAAAAAAAAAGATCGTCTGTGTGGAAGTTCATCGGTCAAAAATCCATGCATGCTCAGAATCAAGTCGATGCATGCTCAGAAGCATTGAACCTAATTTTTCTCAGCACGTCGTTGTGTTTTACGTCACCGCTTTTCAACACGGTCGGATTTTTGACTGATGGTGTGTAGGCAAGACTGATGAAAGTCAGCTTCATCGCATATCCGACGAAAAAATCCATTGGATTAGATTCCATCAGATATCCGATCGTGTGTACAGGGCCTTAGTTGTAGATGTTAACACACATTTATTCCTTTCCTTTTTTTGTTGGTTTTAATCAGCCCTGGTGTATTATAAAAAAATTCTTCCTGTTTTGTTTTGTGTCTTTTTTGTTGTTTAACCGGCAGGTGTCACCTGTGCTGCTCCGGTTTCTGAAGGCCTGCAAAAATAACTTTTGAGCACAACAAAAAGCAGTTATGCAATTTGGTGATACGTTACTGATTAAATTATGAAAAAACTTGATGATCTCCACTTTTCATAGTAAAATAAATCATGCAGCATCTGCCGATTTCTGGACACAAAATAATAATTTTACATTAGTTTTGGTCAATGTATATGGATCATTTAGTAAGTATTAAAAACATTTTTTTTTCTTTTTGTTTAGAAATTTTGTGTTAGGATTTTATTTACTGTAGTGTAAGAATTTAACCACTTGCTTATTGGGCACTTATATCCCCTTCCTGCCCAGGCCAATTTTCAGCTTTCAGCACTGTCACTCTTTGGTAATTGCTACACTACTGTACCCATATGACATTTTTAGATTTTTTTTCACACAAATAGAGCTTTCTTTTGGCGTTGTTTAATCACTACTGGGGTTCTTATTTTTTGCTACACAAACAAAAAAAAGACCAAACATTTTGAAAAACAAAAACAAACGTTTTCATTGTTTTCTCCTTCATTAATGGATACTAATATGGTGCACTGATAGGCATTGATAGGGTGGCACTGATGGGCACTGATAAGGTGGCACTGGTGGGCAATGATCAGGAGGCACTAATGAGGCTGCACAGAGATGTGTCACTGATAGGCGTTACTGATTGGTGGCACTGATGGGCAGGACTGATGGTCACTGATAGGCACTGGTAGGTGGCACTGATTGGCAGCACTGATGGGTACTGATAGGTGGCACTGGTGGGCACTGGTAGGTGGCACTGGTGGGCACTGCTTAGCAGTACTGATGGGCACTGGTAGGTGGTACAGATGGGCACTGGTAGGTGGCACTGGTGGACACTGCTTAACAGCAGTGGCTGTGAGTGTGTGAGATCGATGTCCCATTTACACAAGCCGGTAATCGGCTTATTTTCTTCTCCTCACGCTGAAAGCAGAAAAAAAGCAGATTGCCGACTTCTGTTTACATTATTGTCTGACAGCTGATCATGTGGTAAAGGGCTGGGATCGGCCCTTTTACTCCAATCTGTGATCAGCTGAGTCCCAAGTACTCACAGAGCGCGCCACCCACGCACCACAGGGGGTGCGTTGGCAGCGCAAGCTCGGGAGGACGTTCATGTATGCTCTCCTGCTCGCACTGTAGCTGTCTTTCGGCTATAGTGTGGGCATCAAGTGGTTAAAGAGTTACAAAACCCAGAAGCAAACGTTTATTACATTGCAGCTTACCAATTCCTAAATGTAAAGACTGCATTTTTGTTCTTTTTTAGTTATTTTTTTCCTTTGTTTTCACCCCGTGGTCCATCCAGTAAGCCTGTTGTTTTTCCACAGAACAAGCTCTCTTGCGTATGTAGCAGGTAGAGGGTTGAGAGAAACCATATGCCATGGACAGGGCTGCTTACAATGATCAGCTATTATTCAATGATGTTAAACCTTTATTCCAAAAGAAAAAAAAAACTGTTGCTGTAACTGATTGTGTTACTGTATTCTGCTAAAAAAAATTGGGTAAAAAATCCTAATAAGGGTATATTGATTGGTTGTAGCATCTACAAACTATGGTATATTTTTATGGAATCTTTATTTTTTATTTTTTTTAATAGTGATGGTGGTGATTAGCAAAATTATATTGGGAATGCGATATTGGGGCGGACAGTCAGGACACATAACTGACTGATTTTTGGGGACCAATGACACTAATACAGTGATCCGTGTTAAAAAATATGCACTGCTACTGTACTAATGACACTGGCTGGGAAGGGGTTAACATCAGAAACGATCAAAGGGTTAAATGTGTTCCTTGCTGGTGTTTTACCAAACTATGGGAGGTGTCCCTGATTTGCAGGAACACAGGATCAATTCCTTCGCTGACAGAACGGCAATCTGCCTTGTTTACATGGCTACCCCACGCATATTCTGATGTTGCCTCTATCTGGAAATGTGAGTTGCAGGTATCGCTGTAGATTGCTTTCCAGGTGTTTTGAGGTGTTTTGGAACTGAAATAACTGTGTGAAGAGAAATGGCTAATGACCAATAGCAAATTGCTTTGTCTAATCACTCTTCTGTTGTGTAGCCAGGTACTTTGCTACAATATATTAAAAGGAAATTATCTTTAGTTGTTTTTCTTTATATAAGTCTCCTATTTGAACAGTTCCCTCACGTCAGCCACAAGGGAGCGATGTTGAGCAAATTAATCTTCTGGAACACAATTCAGACCACTGGGAATGTTGGGAGATGCAATCTGGGCCATAACAGTTTGAGGCCGGAATCACACTAGTGCGGTGCGAATTTCAGCTCTCTTATCTCTGCAGAGAGATAAGAGAAGTGTTCAGCAGATTAGCAACGTTTTAGATGCAAATTTGGAGACCTGGGAGAAGTTACAGGTGAGAGGAGAGTGGGGGAGAAGTGTATAGAGGTGAATGAGAGAAATTCCTGAAGAGAAATGAACACATCTGCGAATCAGCTGCGTGCCCATAGAAGATAATGGGCTTGAATTCGCACCTGAGCCGCACCGCAATGCCTAAACGACGCACACGGTTTGGCGGCAATGCGCAGTGCGAATGCATCGCACATATGTGAACCAGCCTCATTGAAAACAATGTATTTTAAAATGTTCTGCGAATTGGATGCGGTTTAAGCCGCACTCAATTCGCATAGGTGTGAACCTGGCTTGAGTGAAATGATTGAGCCGATGAACTACAGCCCCCAATAAACTCAGTTAGCGGGAGGAATTCTAAGAGGGATTTATATTGAAGTCCGGGAAGGTGCCAAGTGCAGGTTGGTGTGGCTGTTCTGAGGGAAGCTGCAGGGAAGAAGATTAGGAGGCCCTGATATTAACACAACTGCTGAGCCCACAGACAAACTTGTCTCCTGTGTGTCACAACAGTATTAGGCCTCGTACACACAATAGGTTAACCAGAGGACAGCGGTCTGATGGACCGTTTTCATCGGTCCAAACCGATCGTGTGTGTGGGCCCCATAGGTTATTTAACCATAGGTTAAAAACAAGTCAACTTGCTTTAAATTTAACCAATGGATTCCTAACCGATGGGAAAAAAAACGATTGTTATTAGGCACGACCATCGGTTAAAAATCCACGCATGCTCAGAATCAAGTCAACGCATGCTTGGAAACATCAGACCGTTCTCATCTGATGGACTGATCGTGTCTACGAGGCTTTACACTTCTTCTCAGCAAGTGAACAACAGCAAGCCCGTGCATTCTGCCCATCCTCCTAACACAACTCCACGGCCCGGTTGGTTGCCACAGCAGGACCTGCGCAGAAAGCTCAGCATACCAATCCGGCTCTGCCAGACACCAAGTCATTATAGGGATAGCAGCACTTCTGCTCTCTGGGCCGGTTCTGCCACAGTGTATGCCAGATTCCTGTGAGGAGGTCAGCACTCATTGCCACTTTAAGGGGACCCCCATCGTTATGGACTGCTACTATAATCCAGGGAGTTAGTGAATGGGTCTATGAACCATCTTTGTTCTGTAAGCAGAAAGAAACACATTGTAAGCAGAATTATCTTTTATCCACCCCTTCTTCCACACAGTTTAATACTTTCTGTACTGTTAGCAGATCCTGCATGGCTGATTTGTTAAACTTTTCAGTTGCCCAAGATTTTTGCAGTCCACCCTATACCGCAGTCTCTAATTATCCATCTCAAGGCCTGCAGTTCTAATAAACACCTTCTAATGCACCAACATTACCAAAGGGCCCCAACATCAGCCGCTAAAAGTATTGCTTTTGATAAACTGTGATTTGGCTGCTTTTTTATTCAGTTATTGAGTTTATATTCAATTAATCAAAGTTCAGTGGGGGCCTAGACATAGCTTTTCTATCACCAGTGTGCACCACTAGCATAGCCATTATTATTGTTAGTACTAACTTAAGGCTGCTTGTTGTCACACTTTTTGGGGTGGGGGGGCTATTTTGTTGATCCAGGGAAAGTCTGACATTTAATGCCTGTATGTCTATTGTGGAATTAGTTGTATTTTATGTGGGTACTTCACACTGCTGTTGAGCTTGAAATGTATCATTGCTAAGTGATGATATACTCTGTTACTTTGCTAACCTGTTTCTTGTCTAATTTTAAAGTTTATGATGATAATACCCATGCTTAGGTAAATCAACCAATTTGAAACAATCCTATGTGAATAAAATCCTCTAATCCAGGGGTCTCCAAACTGCGGCCCGAGGGCCAGATGTGGCCCTTTGCTAGCCTTTATCCGGCCCTTGGTGCACAATTCCTCCCACTGACATGAGGCACTATTCCCTCCATTGACACCAACAATGGGGCACTATATTATCCACTGATACCAATGATGGGATACTATTCCTCCTACTAATAGGGGGAATACTCCTCTTCCTATTGACCACCAACCCTGAGGCCATATATGTTCTCACTGATGCCAGGCCCGTGACATTTTCTTCTGTTGCTGGCCCCAATCCGGCCCTCCTAAAGTCTGAAGGGCAATAAAGTGGCCCATTGTTTTAAAAGTTTGGAGACCCCTGCTCTAATCGACTACTGCTTTACTAATTTACTGTACCTTTAAATTGTATGTGTAGATGTTTTTAAAGTGCTGTCTAGTAGTAAATATGAGTCTCCACTTACATATTCAGAATAATACATACATAATAAAATACAAATAAAAAATCGTACATGCATGATCACAAAATGTCCCAATAGACTGTGCTGTTAATGAAAAACAATAAAATTCCACAAAATCTAAAATGAATGAACGTGTGTAATTCATATAGGAGTCCGTGTCCTTTTGTCTTTGTACATGTAAGATTTAATAATATGTTGTGCAATCATGCTGTTTTTCAAAGTGCCAAGTGCTTTTCCTTAAATAAAGTACCAAACTTGCTCCCCTTCTGTGTTACCATTCACCAACTACTGTGGACTCCTATATTATAGGGGTCAAAACGCTTAGTAGTATCCTGGACGTGCTGGAAGTAGTAGTCCTCCTCTGTGGCGATGATACACATTAAAAAGCCATGGTGTTTATACAGTATTACTCTTAATGGAACATAAGAGAAGGTAGCAAGACCCTGCATCTCTGGACCCCTTTGCATTACACAGCCCCCTGCACCCGTTTACATTACACAGCACCCTGCACCTCTGGACCCCTTTACATTACACAGCACCCTGCACCTCTGGGCCCCTTTACATTACACAGAACCATGCAGCTCTGGACCCCTTTACATTACACAGCACCCTGCACCTCTGGACCCCTTTACATTACACAGCACCCTGCACCTCTGGACCCCTTTACATTACACAGAACCATGCAGCTCTGGACCCCCTGCATGTTACACTGACCCCCCTTCAGTGCAGACCCCCTTCAGTGCAGACCCCCCGTTCAGTGTCGCCTCCCCTCCTTCAGTGTAGCCCCCCCTTTAGTACCTCAGATCAGCGCGGTGGCACATGCACAGCAGGTCCCCTCCCCCTGTTTACACCGAGAGGAGGGGAAGGCGGCTTCAATCAGCTGTGCTTGTGTGACATCCGGGATCGCACAGACAGGCAGCCCGTGGCCGCAAGAGAAGGGGATGGTAGGTGCAGCAGTGTCACCCTGCACACCCCGCACACCCCCTTGCCACTGTAGCTAGCTCGCCTCTCCCTGCCTGTGCCAGTATGCCGCTGCCTAAACCCGTGGCGCTGCCACAGTGGGTGTAATACAATCGCCGGTCTGACACCCCCCCAGTGTGTGGTACCAGGGGGAGGCTCGCCCCCCCTTAGTATGCCTCTGGATGTCCACACCGTGCCCCTGTTGCCCATGGCGCCCTGTGCGGCCGCACAGCTCGCACACCCCAAAGTCCTGCCCTGCACGGACTCATATATGACTCATATATGAATGACACATGTTCATTAAGTTTATATTCTATTGTTTTTCACTAACTTCACAGCCTATTGGGAAATTTTTGGACTATGCATGTATGATTTTCTTTTTTTTTTTTATATTTATGTACTATTATGAATATATAAGTGGGGACTCACATTTACCACTAGGCAGCGCTTTAAAACATCTACACATCTCATTTTAAGTTTCAAGTAAATAAACTTTTTGGTGAAAAATTGTGATCACCTCAAACTAAACTCTGTAGCAAAACATAAAATAATATTTTTTCCACACAGAAAATGTTGACATCTATGAATAGCTAATGCATGGCCATATATCAACCCCACTGTGTTTTTTCAAAATTATCGGTCATTTTTTGTTTATAGAGCAAAAAATAAAAACCGCAGGGGTGATTAATTACCACCAAAAGAAAGCTCTATTTGTGGGACACAAATTTTGTTTGGGTACAGAGTCATACGATCGCGCAATTGTCAGTTAAAGCGGCACAGTGCCAAATTGTAAAAAGTACTCTGGTCAAGAAGGGGGTAAAATCTTCCGGGGCTAAATGGTAATGGCACTACAAACGCATCTTGAAAATGCAGCATGTTTTCAGCCTCCAAACAGCATGTTACTTCAGTACTGTTCGGTTGGTTGCGGCACAATCTGAAATAGTCGTGTTTGCACTACTTTTTACACGTTCTGGAACATTTTCAAGCCCATTGAAATGAATGGGCTGTCAAAACCAGAAGCCCTGGAATCGCACAGGAACGTGCTTTCCAGTATAAATCTGCCCTTAAAGAACTCTTTTACACCAGTTTGAAGAAAGCCTACATGAAACTACTTTAAAGTGGATGTAAAGCCACTCTCATCCTTTCTAAACTACTGCCATGGTGCTGATCTATAAGGATATACATGTCTCCTGCATGTATCCTTACCTGTCAAATGTCTCCCCTCTGTTATAAGAACTGAAAAACTGCAGAATCTGTGGGTGGGTCTGTTGACTGGACCTCGGTGGGTGGAGTTGTGATGTCAGTAGACTCCCCGCTCTCCTCTACACTCCCCTTGTCAACATACATTTTCTCCTGTGTATTCCTTACACTAAATTCTGCTATGATCACTAACATCCAGTCAAAATCCAGAAAAATAACCACATGACTTCAGAAAACGAGTGGGGGTGGGAATTAAAAAATAATGTCTGTCTCAGGCTAATACATGAGATATGTAAATAACCTTGTAACGGTCACCACCGTTTACGACCTTCCATCAACCCACGAAAGCTTATCCGACACACAGACAAACCCGCAGACACGATCCATATCAATTCCCCAGAAAATGAGACTGACAGCTCTATTCTCTGCTTCAAAATGTATGAAGCCTTTTAATGGTTAGCTCTCAAGTTTATATACAGTTTACAAGGCATGTTTCAGTGATCACAGGAACAATCAAACTCTCCACCCACACATCACACACTGGGGGGGCTTCAATACACCTTCAGATGAGCTAATTACTAAACATTCCAGGCATTTTGGCGCCAGTCTATAATTAACATGACCTAATCACTATACCTGAGAAGTCACTTTCCTTTATTAATAGAATTCAAACAAAACACCACCACACAATGATTTCCCCTCAATCCACATCTTTAGACAGACGGTCTGTCTCCGACAGAAAGGTATTTACACCTGATCAGCAATAGGCTTTAAACAGTGTTATCACACAATGAAAGGTCTTTCAGGAGCCAGTCCCATTTAACAACTCAATAGCCTGGGCTAAGCATTGAAAGAGTCATTCTATTGACCGGTACGGTCAGAATAAACCAACACTTTGCAATATCTCACGATCCTGTAATATGAGCTATCAGTAATGTCCCCTGTCCTGTAATTTCTAATTAATATTTCTCAGTCACCCTATGCCCAAAAGGGACACAGGGTGACCCTAGACACAAGAGTTATTAGTGACGCTGGCACAGGAGTACCCCTCATCCTTCCAAAGTCTCTGTTTGTCACGGGTCATTCCGTTACAAACCTTCATACACAGCAAGGGGGAAGAACAGACAAAAGTTTTCTCCTGTTTGTCCATTTATCTCACTGAAAAAAGAAAAGAGGATTTCTCAGAGCTGGATTAACTCTTTGCGCTAAGACTGGGCACAGATGATAGGAAATCGTATACTCTACATTGTGACAGCAAAAAAAAAAAAAAAAAATTACATCCACTTTAAAGCCGAGGTAAAGATATAGGGGGTTATCCTCAAAAGAGATACTCCGACTTAACTGCTGTTCAGTCTGTGTGTAACTTTGGAAACGATCCTCAAAAGGCTTTTTCCAAAGTTAGACAGAAGATCCGGCATGTGTAATTGAATTACACTGCCGAATCTTAGGATGCAGTACCGCATCCGCCGCTGGGGGCATTTCGAGTCGAAATGCCGTTGCTAGTATGCAAATTAGCACTTAAGGCGATCCACAAAGCTTTCTAGCTTCCTTTTTGCGCCGTAAGTGTTATTTTGCAAGTGTAAAATTAGGGCTCGTTCTACAAAGTGTAAAGTTAGTCACACCTTGTAAAGGCCCATTCCAGCGACGGCATTTGGTATGCTTTCCCGAGGGAGAACTCCACGTCAATTTGTAAAAACAAAACCGGCATGGGTTCCCCCCCCAGGAGCATACCAGGCCCTTAGGTCTGGCATGGGTTGTAAGGAGACCCCCCCCACGCCGAAAAATTGACGTAGGGGTCCCCCTACAATCCATACCAGACCCGTATCCAAAGCACGCTACCCGGCCGGCCAGGAAGGGAGTGGGGACGAGCGAGCGCCCCCCCCCTCCTGAGCCGTGCCAGGCCGCGTGCCCTCAACATGGGGGGGTTGGGTGCTCTGGGGCAGGGGGGCGCACTGCGGGCCCCCCACCCCAGAGCACCCTGTCCCCATGTTGATGAGGACAGGACCTCTTCCCGACAACCCTTGCCATTGGTTGTCGGGGTCTGCGGGCGGAGGCTTATCGGAATCTGGGAGTCCCCTTTAATAAGGGGGCCCCCAGATACCGGCCCCCCACCCTAAGTGAATGGATATGGGGTACATCGGAACCCCTATCCATTCACCTGGAGGCAAAAAGTAAAAGTTAATAAACACACAACACAAGGCTTTTTAAAATATTTTATTATTCTGCTCCGGACGCCCCCCCTGTCTTCGTTATTAGCTCTTTTACCAGGGGGGGCTTCTTCTTCCACTCTCCGGGGGTCTTCCGCTCTCCGGGGGTCTTCTCCGCTCTCCGGGGGGGGTTTCTTCTTCCGCTCTCCGGGGGGGGCTTCTCCGGACTCCGGGGGGCTTCTTCCATCTTCTCCCCTCTTCCGCTGTTGACTCGGCGAACCCCGGTTCTTCTACAGCTCTCCGGTGCCTTCTTCTTCAGCGCTGGCTGCCTGCTATGTTTGTGTGTTAGCTCGATTTCAAACAGGCAGCCAGCGCGGTCTTCTGTGGCATCAGGGTCTTCTCTTCCTTTCTTCCGATGTTGCCTCGTCGCCTGTTGTCGCTGTAATGATGGAAGCGCGCCTTGCATCCCATTTATATAGGCATCACCGTCCCATCATGCTCCGGCAGGTACCCACGTGGTGGGTGCACGTGGGTAGGCACCCACCACGTGGGTACCTACCGGAGCATGATGGGACGGTGATGCCTATATAAATGGGATGCAAGGCGCGCTTCCATCATTACAGCGACAACAGGCGACGAGGCAACATCGGAAGAAAGGAAGAGAAGACCCTGACGCCACAGAAGACCGCGCTGGCTGCCTGTTTGAAATCGAGCTAACACACAAACATAGCAGGCAGCCAGCGCTGAAGAAGAAGGCACCGGAGAG